>NC_143254.1:55445143-55596658 GCF_984573655.1 Nuphar pumila
ACCAGACTCATAGCCCAACCCGTTTTTGTTTTTTTTGGGCTTTGGCGCATGGTGGTTGTTGGGTGCTAGGCGCACCCGGGAAGCCCTCATTTGGGACCGTTGTCCCCTTGACCGGTATTGTCTGGTCTGAACCGTGGGTTCAGACCAGCATCCTAGCAGACCTGAGTGGTCTGGTCCACAGAACCAGACCCGCTAGTGTTGGCCTTGGCTCTTGGTTGGCCGCCGGGTGCTAGTTGCACCCGGGTTGTTCCATACCTTAGACACACTGTCCAATGACAGGTGTGCCTGGTCTGAGCCCTGAGTTCAGACTGAGGTAATTGTGTAGGAGTGTGAGTCTGGTCCAAAGGACCAGACCCGAACCCTCCTTAGCTTTCTCATGAGTCCCTGGCACAGCTGCGGCTGTCGGGTGCTAGTCGCACTTGGGTACCCAGCTGGCCAAGCACCCAGTTGATGCACTGCTACTTTTTGCAGCCACCTGGTTTGGAAGTAGGTTCAAACCTGGGTCTGATCTGAATTCAGGCCTGGTCCAATGGACTAGACAACTAATTTCCACTTTCCCTCTTGGTTCTCACTTTAGTGCAGTGTAGGCGCTGGGTGTTGGAGCACCCTAGGTACCTAACCGATGTGGATTGGTCACTAAACTATTGCACTAGGTGTGCATCACTGGACCAAACCTGTTTGGTTCAAGTCCAGGGCCCATTTTTAGAACCGAAGTGGGGTGGTTCAAATTTTCTATAACACCGATGGATTTTCGATATAGAAGAAAAAAAAGGGAAGAATGTTTGATGTAAAGAAAAGAAATTCAGGGTGTTTTCGACTATGGATTAAGTATGTCAGGTCCATGGACTAGTTGATCCGGTTCAAACCATTAGCACTGACTGTGCAGTGTCAGGTGGCCTCTGGGGCCATTTTGGTGTTGTGGGCCTTATCGGCACTTTGAGCTTTGAGTTTGCACATTCGGGTGGCCCAATGCGAGGGTGGTCCACAGTGGCTTCTGTAGAATTTCCGCTATATTAGGGTTTTTGGCTATTTTAGCAAAAACCATCGAGTCAGCATCTATGGGTTCTGCGAGAGCGGCAACCAACCGTGGTAATGACAATGTTATTCCAATAAGTTAGAAATATTCTAGACTTCATTCTCGACACGTAAGTGTGTCGAATTCACGAATCTCCTTATGATTGGTTTCACTTTGTCAGCATCAGTGCAGGATGTTTTATGAGCATTAAGTAACCCAGTGATATTTATACATATAATTGTCCTCGTAACACATTTGCATCGATTTTCCCATAAGCACGATGACCAACCTTGGAAATGCGAATGTAATTTTCATACGAATGAAAATATTCTAGATTTCAACCTTAACACGTGGGTGTGTCGAGAATCATAGAACTGGTCTTGCAAAGTACAAATTGTCAAGGTATGACACTTTGAAATCCTAAGCTTGGAAAATTGTAATTTGGTTTGCAATATTGTTATAACTTGATGTTCACATACTTCTGATATTGTTCTGCTATTAGACCAACCTTGGAAATGAGAAGGTATGACACAGAATGTGAACTGATACACTCACTCTTACATTGTCACTTGCTGGAATAATTATGCATATATAACTTGCCTTTGTTTTATTACTTGTGCGAATGACTTAAGGAAGTGTGACTTAGTCTTGCACCTACACGAAGCACAACTTGACACTAGTACTGCTTAGTACGTACCTCAAGAGGTACACTTTGGTCTCGTGCTCGAGGCATGGATGAGTGCACAAGGTGCACAATACACTTGTGATGTATAGAATGACACAAAAAAACATAAACACCATAGGGTATGAGAAACATTGTTGTGGTTGTTAGACTCAGTTGGAGTATTTGGGCGATGGCCCCTTGTTCATGAGTGAGCTCACGTATGTCTATACCCTAGATAAGAAAAATAATAAAATGGTGTTATGATCGCTTTCACAGGCGATGTGCTCTTTGTTGTCCGTGTGAGGCTGAGCACGTGAATGGGCAGGCTAAGACCTCGTTTGCGTACCCCACGGGAACCACGAGGCATAAACACCTTGAAAAAAGGTATGACTTGATAAATGAGCCTAAGAAAGATAAACCTGCCGCGCCCCATTCACAAAACGGTTCACCTTAGAGAGGGTGGATGGTACAACCCTGAGTGACTAGTTCTTACTACGACACATGTTTTGATAGGAGCTGTAGCATCCTTTGATCTCCAGTCACTCAGAGTTAGGGAGGTCGAGGTGATCTTTTAAGATACCTCACTATTGCAATAGTATGGATTGCAATCCTTAACTATGCGAGTGTTTCTCTCAGCTGCGTGCTGCTCGCATAAGATTTACTCGGTCTGTAGCATCCTCGGTTACCACTTAGAATTTTAATAACAGATGCCGGGTGCATGGCTCACAAAATGCGAGGTTCCTTCTGTTACGACAATGAAGCCATACATGATACTTCAAGTACAAGGTTTTGATGATGAGCAAGTGAAATCAACTGCATTTCAGCTAAGGCTATGAAGAAATTGAAGAATTCAGTGAAGAATCTTTGAAGACTAGTGTGCAAATGTTTAATTCATTAAAAGTCTTAGATTCTTGTAAGAGCCTTACTTAGAGTGCATATTTAGGTTGCATTTCACCTTAAAAGTCTTTAGAAAAACTTTTCTAAAAAGAACCCTCATGAAAATCTTTTTAGAAAACTCTTTTCTTAAATTTTCATGTTTATTAGTCGACCAATAGACTTACCAGTCGACTAATCCTTTCGCGCCATATTTTCTAAAAAGTCATTTTTGTCAAATTAGTCGACTAATGGTTTTATCAGTCGACTGAACAGAACATGTGTTTTCTGAAAATTTAGCAGCAGTCGACTAATGCTTTTTATCAGTCGACCGAACAAAATGTTTGTTTTTCAGAAGATTTTAGCAGTCGACTAAAAGGTTTTTCAGTCTACTAATGATATTATCAGTCGACTAACTTTTCTCAAGTCGACTAAGTTTCAAAAGTTCAGATTTTCAAACGAATCGATTAACAGATCAGTCGACCGACGATAACCGTTAGTCTACTAATAACTAACTATTAGTCGACTAACTGATATTTCAGTCGACTAATTTTGCCATTTTCCTGAAACTTCTCAAAGGCGTGTCTTTTCATTTTTCAAACGTTTTGATCGTTCAAAATGGACTGTTTTGACACTCTTTCGTACTCTCAACGTATGAAATCTTTTAACTATAAATATGAGTGCATTTTACACTAAAAAACATAGAGAAACAACAAGAATTCAATTGATTTAAATCATTTACTTATTGTTTTTCACTCCTATTCAGTCAAGTATTTGTTTTCTCACTCGCGTGATATTTTCACTTCAGTTTTTCACTCAAATCACTTCGAGAGATAGTGAATTCGTGAGTAGAGTGTTTCAACAACCTCAAAAGCCAATTGCATCTCATTTTCATTCAAAAGGAAGGCTCATAGGTTGTATTGTAAGTTGTTATTTCTTTTCTGTAAAAAAAAGGACTCCTTGGTGTAAAGGAGTTGTTTGCTTTCAGTAGGATTGTTATTGAAAGTGGGACCGGTTATGGTATGTGTGATCTTGTAGTTTACAAGGTTGATAGTGGATAATCTCAAGCGGGTTTTGCTTGGGGACTATATGTAGGTTGGGTTAGACCGAACCAGGATAAAATCTTGTGTTCTTTGTGTATTTGCTTTGAGATTTGCAAAATCATTCTATATTCCGCAGAAAATTTTAAAAGCACTATTCACCCACCTCTAGTGCTCGTTGCCTCGATCCTAGTGCACTTTCATTTGGTATCAGAGCTCAGGTTTGCTATTACTTTGATTTGACCATCATCTACCATGGCAACTACAACATCTCAGCACAAAGAAGGAAGCTCCTCTGTTCGTCCTTCTCTCTTCGACGGAACAAACTATGGATACTGGAAAGTAAGAATGACAATATTCTTGCAATCCATGGATCTCGATATCTGGAGAGTTGTTTCTGAAAAGTACAAAACTCCATCAACTGATTTCAGCCGATGGACCGATGATGAAAAGAAGACTGCTTCACTGAATGCCAAAGCCATGAATGCATTATATTGTGGCGTTGACAAGGTAGAGTTCAATCGCATCTCTCAATGCTCTACAGCAAATGAAATCTGGCATACTCTTCTCGTGACTCACGAAGGTACGTCAAAGGTAGAAGAATCTATTGAAGAAGTCGCCAACATGTGTTTTGTAGCACAAGAAGATTCGGTAAGTCAATTTGTCTATGATGAGTTATTTGAAGCATTTAATGATTTATATGCTAAATTTAAGAGTCTTAGTTCTAAAAATAAAGAGTTAAAAACTGAAAAATTAACTCTTGACTCTCTAAATAAAGTGTTACTTCAAGAAATAGAAGATCTCAAGAAGGAAAATTCTTGCCAAGCACTTGAGATAAAAGAAATTGGAGTTAGAACCAATCTCTTACAAAAAGAAATATCTAGTCTTAAAGAAAAGTCAAATGATCTTCTTTCTATAGTGACCAAATTCACAAATGGTCAAGAGAATCTAGAAAAATTTCTTGGTTCTCAAAGATGCTCGGTTAATAAAACCGGATTGGGACATAGCTTCTTTGATACTCAAAATAGACCAAACTATGTGGTGAAAAATCAAAGACTATATTCTCAACCTTTTGTTCATAAAACTAAACTTTCTAGTTCTAATAGAAATGCATCTAGATATGATTATTCTAGACATGATTATTCTAAATCCTTTTATAGAAAGAATATTTATTATCAAAGGAAACCAAAATCCAAATGGATATGGGTTCCTAAGACTAACTCTCATGGACCCGAAAATAGAAAGGGGTCAAATGCTCTGTTTTCTGATTTTGTTATAGGTACACAACATAAGAAGCAAATGGATATTGGACAGCGACTGTTCCAAACATATGACTGGAAGGCCGGAGTTATTTTCCACCCTCCAAAATAAGGATGGAGGAACCGTCACCTTTGGTGACAATAACAAGGGAAAAGTGATAGGTATTGGTAATATTGGTAATCCAAAATTTCCCTTGATAGAAAATGTTCTTTTAGTAGATGGTTTAATGCATAATTTAATATCTATCAGTCAATTATGTGATAAAGGTTTTCATGTTTCTTTTAAAAATGATTTATGCTTAATTTCTGATTTTCAATCTAAAAAGATCATTTTAAAGGTAAAAGAAGAAACAATGTGTATGAACTATATCTAGATGAATTACCCTCTTTTAATGAAAAATGTCTTATTGTTTCAAATGAAATTCAATGGTATGGCACAAGAGACTTGGACATGTTAACTTTAAAATTATTTCAAAATTATCCAAGAATGATCTTGTAAGAGGCCTACCTAGAATACCATATATAAAGGACCACTTATGTGATGCTTGTCAAAGAGGTAAACAAATCAAGAGTTCTTTTAAAGCAAAAGATATAGTTTCAACAAAACGTCCTCTTGAACTTTTACATTTAGATCAATTTGGACCATCTAGAATTCAAAGTTTGAATGGTAGTAAGTATGCTTTTGTTATAGTAGATGATTATTCTCGGTTTACATGGGTGATTTTTCTAAAAGGCAAAAATGATGCTTTTTCAGAATTTTCTAAACTTTGTAGAAGAATTACAAATGAAAAATCTACATCTATTATTAAAATTCGTAGTGATCATGGTGGTGAATTTGAAAATGAATCTTTTCTAAAGTTTTGTGATTTACATGGTATATCTCACAACTTTGCTTTTCCTAGAGCGGCTCCACAAAATGGAGTTGTTGAAAGAAAGAATAGAACTTTACAAGAATGTGCTAGAACCATGCTTCAAGATAAAAATTTACCAAAATACTTTTGGGCTGAAGCAATTAATACAGCATGTTATGTTCTAAACCGTGTTCTTATTCGACCAATTTTACATAAAACATGTTTTGAATTGTATTATGATCGTATACCAAAGATCTCATATTTCAAAATTTTTGGTAGTAAATGTTTCTTGTTAAATACCAAAGATAATCTTGATAAGTTTGATTCAAAATCAGATGAATCAATATTTCTTGGATATTCTTCTAGAAGTAAAGCATATCGTATTTTCAATAAAAGAACATCTTGTATTGAAGAATCTTTACATGTTGCATTTGATGAGAATTGTGAGCAGATTATACCTCTAAGCGAAGAAGAAGAAGCAATACTTCAAGAAGAACCCTTGATAGAGAATACTTTTCAAGAAAACATTCCTCTTCAACCAGTTTGGAAAGAAGTTCCTAATCATCCACATAAACAAGTTATTGGTGAAATAAAGAGTGGTGTCCAAACTAGAAGGCAGTTAGAAAAATATATTGCAAATGTTGCTTTCATATCTAAATTAGAACCAAAGAATATCAATGAGGCTTGTGTTGATGAATTTTGGCTTTTGGCCATGTCTGAAGAACTTAACCAATTTACTAGGAATGATGTTTGGGATCTAGTTGATAGACCAAAGGATCATCCGGTAATTGGAACAAGATGGGTCTTCCGAAATAAGCTGGATGAAAATGGTGAAGTCATTTGTAACAAAGCAAGGCTAGTAGCACAAGGCTATAATCAAGAAGAAGGCATAGATTTTGATGAAACCTATGCACCAGTGGCTCGATTAGAGTCAATTCGAATGATGCTTGCATTTGCTAGTTACATGAACTTCAAGTTATATCAAATTGATGTTAAGAGTGCATTCTTAAATGGACACATCAATTTAGAAGTTTATGTAGAGCAACCTCCAGGCTTTGAAAAATGAGAAATATCCAGAAAAAGTCTACAAATTGAAAAGAGCTTTGTATGGACTCAAACAAGCACCAAGAGCGTGGTATGAAAGACTACGAAACTTTCTAGAACAATCTGGTTTTTCCATTGGTCGGGTAGACTCCACTTTATTTATTAAAAATCTTAATTCAGATATTCTTATTATACAAATTTATGTTGATGACATAATATTTGGTTCTACTAATGATTCTCTTTGTAAAGAATTTGCTAAAGCTATGCAGGAAGAGTTTGAAATGAGCTTGATGGGCGAATTAAACTACTTCCTTGGACTTCAAATAAAGCAAACTGAAGAAGGAATCTTCATCAATCAGGCTAAGTATACAAAAGAACTTCTTAAGAGATTTGGGATGGACTCATCGAAATCAAGAAGGAATCCTATGAGTACAACTACTTCTCTTGATAAAGATGAAAATGGTAAAAGTGTAGATACTAAGCTCTACAAAGGTATGATCGGATCTCTATTATACTTAACTGCTAGTCCACCTGATATTATGTTTAGTGTTTGTATGTGTGCAAGATTTCAAGCTAATCCAAAGGAATCTCATTTAACTGCAGTAAAACAAATTCTTCGTTATTTGAAAGATACTTCAGATTTCGGTTTGTTTTACCCAAAATCATTTTCCTTTGATTTAGTTTCATATAGTGATGCAGATTTTGCAGGAAGTAAATCTGATCGCAAGAGTACTAGTGGAACTTGTCATTTCTTGGGAAATTCCTCAGTCTCTTGGTTTAGTAAAAAGCAAAATTCAGTATCACTCTCAACAACTGAAGCAGAATATATAGCTGCTAGTTTAGCATGTTCACAAGTACTTTGGATGAAACAGACCTTAAAAGATTTTGGTTTGAATTACTCCACAACAACTATTTATTGTGATAACACTAGTGCTATAAATCTTTCGAAAAATCCTATTCAGAACTCAAGAACTAAGCATATTGAAGTTAGACATCATTTTTTAAGAGATCATGTGTTAAAAGGAGATATTTCGTTAAATTTTATTTCCACTAAAGAACAACATGCCGATATCTTCACTAAACCTCTTAAAAATGACGATTTTATGAGAATTAGGAGAGAACTAGGTATTTGCTCGTTTTTTGATTTATAAAAAAGCTGATTTTTGAACAAAATCTCAAAATCACACTATATTAGTCGACCGATAAAATTCTAGTCGACTGGTGTTTTATATTTTGGAATGTATCGCACCATGTTAGTCGACCGATATATTTCTAGTCGACTGATGATATTTTTAGAATAAGTCGCACTTTTTAGTCGACCGATAAAGTTTTAGTCGACTAAATTTTTTTAAAAAAAAAATTTAAATGAAGGGACCCGACACCCCTTGGATTTGTTTTAAAACCCGTTTTTTTTTAAAAGGAGGCATCGTTTCACTTCGTACCTTTTCGTTTTTCTTAAAAACGAAAACCCCTCTTTCTCTCTTGCCTCTCTCTCTTCCGAAAAACCCTCGAAGTGCCATTCGACTCCATCTTCGTCGGGATTTTCTTACCATAAGAGGGAGACGCCGGAATCTTCTGGCCGTGATCTTGAAACGCCAGAATCCTCTTGCAGTGACTGGCGCATCTTCAAAACACGCCAGAACTCTCTTGCCGTGACAGTGTATTGCCGGAATCCCCTTGTGGCCGACCTCTCCTCGCCGTTAGCCACCGCATCGACCTTCGTTTTTTATCGCCGAAAAGCTTTTTCCCTTTGTCGTACGTCATTTGGAAGCCGACATTTTTTTTGGTAACTTTTTTACCATGACTCGTACGAAGTCTGCATCTGCAAAAGGTTTAGGTTCTCCTCCTCCTACACCTACTTCAAGACATGGTTTTTCACTAAGATTACTTCGCAATCCTCTTCTCTATGACACTTTTGGATCAATTTCTGCACTACCTATTTTACCAGGCCGAAATGTTCTATTTCACTTGTTTTCTCGTTACAAAATAAGAGAATTATTTCCTGGTATTTCA
Organism: Nuphar pumila; assembly: GCF_984573655.1. Lineage (NCBI taxonomy): Eukaryota > Viridiplantae > Streptophyta > Magnoliopsida > Nymphaeales > Nymphaeaceae > Nuphar > Nuphar pumila. The sequence goes on from NC_143254.1 coordinate 55,453,903, forward strand.
CATCTTTTTGATGCTTGTGCAGATACCCTTCACTATTCATTTCTTATTCACTTGTTTTACACGAATTTACAAATGAATCATGAAACTGGAGTTTTGTCCTCTCTTGTTCGTGATGTTGAAATCGAGTTTGATTCGAAATTACTTGGAGAAATTCTTGAAATTCCACCTTCAGACACTCTTTTCAACACTATTGAATTGAATGATGAAAGAGTTTTTGAACAAATTCTTCTTCCAGAAGCACCTCACTGCCCTCCTTTCAAAAATACTAATCTTCAAACTCGTGCACGCATTGCTGGATGAATCCTTGCCCACAATGTTCTACCCAAAACTGGTTCTTTTGATTATTATTCCACAGATCTATCTACGACTCTTTATGTTTTATTTGAAAATATTTCTGTCAACTGGCCCAATGTGTATTTTACAAACTTGCGGAAACAAAAACCATTTCTTCCTTATGATTGTCTTTTAACCCGTATTTTTAGACATTTCAAAGTTCCTTTAACAAATGAAAAATACATTGAGCAAAAAGAGTTCTTTGATCAAACAATTTTTAAAAGAATGAAAATTAAATATCTGCCTCCTTTAAATGTTGATCAAACTGAACCATCTGATCCTAATGAACCATCTATTTCTAAACCTTCACCTTCTGCGACACCTTCATCTTATGCAAAAAGAAAGAAGTTTTCAACAAATTAAGACCATGATGAAGTTATGCAGAGACTGGAAGCTTTGGAGCTGCATCAACACACTTTTCGTGAAGATGTGACTCAACAACTTGCTTCAATTCAGAAGGATGTAACTGCCATTAAGGATTTGCTAAACTCTCTTTTCTGATCTTTGATCTTTGAAATACATGCTTTATGGGTTGTAATATTTTTAAACTTGTATCTCTATTTTGCTTATGCTATTTTTTGCCCTTACTCTTTTTTATTCTGACAAAGGGGGAGAAAAAGATAAAGATAGCATTACATTGAAATTGCATGAGATCTTGAGAAAAAGATGATATCAATTACATTGCAGGAGATCTTGCATGAGAAATACAAAATTAAGAGAAAAAGAAAGCTTTGAATGAATGTATTTCTAAATGCATGAAGAAATGATGAATGAAAATGCAAACCAATCAATATGTGTTATATGTGCTTTAAATATGCTAACGTTTAATGTTTTGCAGCATATTGATAGGGGGAGTAAAATCTCCATCTATGCATCTAAATGCTTCATCTTTGATTAAGTTTGTCATCATAAAAAAGGGGGAGATTGTTACAACAATGAAGCCATACATGATACTTCAAGTACAAGGTTTTGATGAAGAGCAAGTGGAATCAACTGCATTTCAGCTAAGGCTATGAAGAAATTGAAGAATTCAGTGAAGAATCTTTGAAGACTAGTGTGCAAATGTTTAATTCATTAAAAGTCTTGGATTCTTGTAAGAGCCTTACTTAGAGTGCATATTTAGGTTGCATTTCACCTTAAAAGTCTTTAGAAAAACTTTTCTAAAAAGAACCCTCATGAAAATCTTTTTAGAAAACTCTTTTCTTAAATTTTCATGTTTATTAGTCGACCAATAGACTTACCAGTAGACTAATCCTTTCACGCCATATTTTCTAAAAAGTCATTTTTGTCAAATTAGTCGACTAATGGTTTTATCAGTCGACTGAACAGAACATGTGTTTTCTAAAAATTTAGCAGCAGTCGACTAATGCTTTTTATCAGTCGACCGAACAGAATGTTTGTTTTTCAGAAGATTTTAGCAGCAGTCGACTAAAAGGTTTTTCAGTCTACTGATGATATTATCAGTCGACTAACTTTTCTCAAGTCGACTAAGTTTCAAAAGTTCAGATTTTCAAACGGCTCGATTAACAGATCAGTCGACCGACGATAACCGTCAGTCTACTAATAACTAACTATTAGTCGACTAACTGATGTTTCAGTCGACTAATTTTGTCGTTTTCCTGAAACTTCACAAAGGCATGTCTTTTCATTTTTCAAACGTTTTGATCGTTCAAAATGGACTGTTTTGACACCCTTTCATACTCTCAATGTATGGAATCTTTTAACTATAAATATGAGTGCATTTCACACTAAAAAACACAGAGAAACAACAAGAATTCAATTGATTTGAATCATTTACTTATTGCTTTTCACTCCTATTCAGTCAAGTATTTGTTTTCTCACTCATGTGATATTTTCACTTCAGTTTTTCACTCAAATCACTTCGAGAGATAGTGAATTCGTGAGTAGAGTGTTTCAACAACCTCAAAAGCCAATTGCATCTCATTTTCATTCAAAAGGAAGGCTCATAGGTTGTATTGTAAGTTGTTATTTCTTTTCTATAAAAAGGACTCCTTGGTGTAAAGGAGTTGTTTGCTTTCAGTAGGATTGTTACTGAAAGTGGGACCGGTTATGGTCTGTGTGATCTTGTAGTTTACAAGGTTGATAGTGGATAATCTCAAGTGAGTTTTGCTTGGGGACTGGATGTAGGTCGGGTTAGACCGAACCAGGATAAAATCTTGTGTTCTTTGTGTGTTTGCTTTGAGATTTGCAAAATCATTCTATATTCCGCAGAAAATTTTAAAAGCACTATTCACCCCCCCTCTAGTGCTCGTTGCCTCGATCCTAGTGCACTTTCACCTTTGCGTACCCGAAGGAGTAATCAAAAAAACTTAAATACTAACCAATCACATACACTTTCTGTTGTTACATAGTTTCGTAGCACATACACTTACCTGACACTTGCACATACACATGCTGTCACTTGATCCATGCTATACATGTTTTTCCTTTAAGAAATGAATATTTATGATGTTTCTTCACCACCTCGCAAGAGTGCTGACACCATTTTATGGGGATGCAAGTGATGAATAGGTACAATGGCAATGCTATGGCACACAGTGGAGGCTTGGGTACCCACACTTAGTGCAGATCCTAGCTCCTTGTTGGTTTTGGGGTTTTTGAAGCGATGTTTCCCTTATTTTTGAGAGACTGTGAGAATTGATGTATTGTCTCATTTTGTATTTGAATATTTTGGGTTGTATATTTTGGACTTGTTGGATATGTATCATTTACCTGTAGCCAGCTCAGACTTGCGGCCTTGTTACTATAGTTACCCATTGTTCCTTGATTTTTGTTGTTTATCGTAAAACCATTTCAAAAAAAAAATCCTTAAAAATCAAAGGATTTTTCCAAGGTTGGGGTTTGGGGCGCCACATTAGTGATGCTAGCTCTTGTCTTAATGGGCAATCAAGTAGACATGTTCTCCGAAGCAGGTTATATGTTCCCCCCAAAGATGCACTCTGCAATTAAATGAAGTAAATGGTTTAAAATCATGGAAGATAATGCTGAGTTCATTTTAGATGGTCTGCAATTAAATGAGGTAAATGGTTTAAAATCATTTACAATCATTTCAATATTTATCATTTATTAGTATAAATCGTTGAAATGTTTAGCATTCTTAAGTAATCATCATTGCAGAATTTTATCTTTGTTAGTACAAATCGTTCTAATGTTTAACATTCTTAAGTAATGATCATTGCATGATTTTGTATTCCTTGATATAAATCGTTATCGCTTTAGCATTTAACTTTCATTAGTGTAAATCGTTGTAACTGTTAGCATTCTTAAGTAATGATCATTGCAAGATTTTATATTTCTTAGTACAAATCATTATCGCGTGTAAATCATTCTAATCGTTATCATTCTTAAGTAATGATCGTTGCATGATTTTTTCTTCGTTAGTACAAAGTGTTATCATTTTAGCATTTAGCATTTGTTATTGTAAATCATTATAATATATAACATTCATTAGTGTAAATCATTTTAATACAAAGCTCTCATTAGTAACAATCGTTGTAATATATTAAGCACTCGTTATTATAAATTATTTTAATATTTAGCATTCATTAGCATGAATAATTATGTCTATACCTAAACCATAATCTCCAATATACAGGTTGTGTGAAGATCGTATGGAGATGAGGAGGACAAGGACCAAGAGGTTGTTGCTCAGGCTGCGAGACTGTCTGGCTGCGATATTGGGTTGTTTAGCAATTATGAAGCCAACTTGCAGCATGGTAGTCAAGTTCTCCTATAAGCTCGCTTGAGACAGTCTACCCCAAAGCAGCCAGTGGAAGTGAGAAGGAAGATGAAAAGTGGTGGGGCCAGAAACATGAATTGGCATGAACGCTTCATGAAACAATTGGATAGCTGGAACAAAAGAGATGTTCGTTCCATAGCATATGATTATAAAGAACGACAATATGACCCCAACTATTTCAAAAAATATTGGGAACCCATACGTTGAAATCTGGAGATTGATAATTAGCAACTTGGAAATGTTTGGAACCCATGCATCCCTGTGATCATCGCAAAAAATTTTCCTCTCTAGGTATTCTCTCTTTCTTCCTTCTCTTTTCCTTTCCAACCTCTATTTCCTCCTTTTTGAAGGGAGAAAATAAAAGACAGAAAGGAAGAGAGAAGAGAAAAGAAAAGAAAGAAGAGAGAGAGGAAATCTTCTGTGAAGGTCTCACTTGACCTTAATTTTGAAAAGATTTAAAAAGATTACTCGCCTCCGTTTTGAAAATATTGCGGGAAAAATTGGAGAGACGGGATTCGCTCGTCGATACGAGATTCGACCGTTCCTGGCGCCTTTACCAGGGATAATTGAACCAAGGATCGAATTTATGCCTTTTTGCTTTGCCTAAATATTATCTAAAAAATTATTCTAAGTCTAAATGCACAAAGAATCATGCTTGTGTAAATGCAAAATGTATGCTCTTTTAAGAGAATGTTTTGAAAAATTTCCAAGTGTTTCTGAGATGGACTTGATAATGGAGTGAAGAAATGGTTGAGATAGATTTTGGAAAGATGTTTGAATTTCTAAGTCTTTGAAATAATCAGAGTTGGGAGAAATGATTTTGAAGATGAGAGAAAAGAAAAGAAAGGAAGTTTCAAAGTCAGAAATTGACTTTGAATTTGAATTTTGAACATGGATTTAGGAGAGAATAATGAAATTTGAAAATGGAATTGAATTCTAGCTTTGAAGTTTGAAATCAGAATGGAATTTAAGAAATCCAAATAGAATTGGGTTTAAGAGAAATGGAATTGGTTTTGGAATTTAGAAATCAAGACAGACTTGGATTTGAAATCAGGAATGGAATCTAGATCTGAGGTCTGAGATCCAAGATGAAGTTGAATTCTGAACCCTAAATGGAATTGGATCCAAGATTTGGAATCCATGATGAAGTTGAATTCTGGATTTAGAATCATAAATGAGAATTGGATCTGAAATCTGAGATCCAATGATGAAGTTGAATTCTGGATCCTAAATGGAATTTGATCCAAGATCTGGAATCCAAGATGGAATTTGGATATGAAGTCTGAGATCCAAGATGGAGTTGGATTCTGGATCCTAAATGGAATTGGATCCAAGATCTGGAATCCAAGATGGAATTTGAATTCTAGATCCTAAATGGAATTTGGATCTAAAGTCTGAGATCCAAGATGGATTTGAATTCTGGATCCTAAAATGGAATTTGGATTTGAAGTCTGAGATCCAAAAGTGGAGATTGCATTTGGAAATCTGGATCCAAGTTGGGATTGGGTTCTAACTTTGGATTTGGATTTTGAAAGTCCAAATGGGACTTTTGAAGATGGGTCTGGGTTTTGAAAACCCAGATTGAATTTAAAACTTAGGCAGAGTTAAATTTTGAGATTCAGAATCAATCTCAAACTTTGATTTTGAATTTTGAAGATAAGAAAATAAACTTGATTTTGAATCAAAAATTTCAAAGTTTAAATTGAACTTTGAAATTGAATTAAATTTTGAATTTGAATTGGAAATTGAATTTTGAATATAGAAATGAATTTAAAATTCCAAAGTTAAATTGGACTTTGAATTTAAAGTTAGAATCTGAAGATAGTATTAGAATTTACATGAGTTGAAAATTGATTTGAGAAGTGAAGAAGATATTTGAAGGAAATCACTTAGATTTTGAAAAGGGGTTTTTGAAAACATGATGTAGCTCTATCCTAAATGATGAATGAATTTAGAGACTTTTAAAAGTTGATTTGAAAAGTATATTTCATTCTTTAAATGAATTAAAATAAGATTGAAGATATAATACATCCTTGACTATTGTCATTGAATGCATTATATAATAATCTATATTTGAATTCAGGTGAAGAATAAAACATATTTTTGTGCTTTTATAGAGTTTAGGATGAAATTAACTCTCAATATATCCTGACTATGGCCAATGATATATATTGAATTAATTTTAAACTAAACTCTGATAGAAGAGAAAAATATTTAAAAATATGATGATTTTTGAAAAAGGGTCCAGTGTGGATCCAGTGTTATTCCATAAAAGATAAAAATCCTAAACATTGCCCACATTTGAACTATGGCCATCAATGTGAGTCATTTGTTTAGGATTAATTACCTCTCATTAGAATGGTGCACGTGCCATTCGTGTCTCCATTCGTGAATTTTTGAAATAAAAGAAGAAAATGATATGAGAACAAGCGATTTATGATATTTACAATGCTCATTCATTCTAATTTAGTGCAAGGAACGTAAATATTCTATTGGTACTTGACTATTTATAATGTTTTAGTTTCAAATTCCTGAAATAGGAAGAAAGATTTTCCAACTAATTCCTGCAAGATTCCAAGTTAACATAAGGCAAATGAGAGATATTATGTCAATATACAAATACAGCTATCTACATCTAGACCACTGCAGGATATACATATAAATCACTATTTATGGATAAGAAATATTAAGAAACAATAAATACTTACTGTATAAACCAACAATCAATGAGAGTAGCAGGGCATTGAGAACCATTATAGGATGATAAGCAAAGACACAAATGTAACCAACAGTAAGACTTTGAACATGGATTTTAAATGTGAAATGATGCATTTCCTTACACACTATGATGAAAAGATATTAACCATAAGCACTCACACACAGCTGACCTTGCGTTGCTAAACACACATATTAATTCACATTGCTGTCATTTAGCATCCTACACTATTTATATCATCATATCCAGACCACAATGTAAGTTCTATCCGCCATGAGGATGCTACAGAAAATGAAATGAATGCAAGGTAAATGAATGCAAAGTTGTAATAACTTAAATGAGGATGCATTATGTTACAAATGCCATACATAACAGGATGCAGGGGGAGTAAATATTGTAGGTGCAGTGAGTCGGTGGTAGTAATGACCGATATGGAAGCTGAAATAGTGTAGCAGGATGGGATAGATGAAGTACTGTATATTTAACCAAAGATACCTATATAGAAAATATACAAGAAACAATGTTGGGTGTTATAGAATGTAACCTAAGAAGCAGTGTAAAAGAGACATGCTGGAAGGTATTAAAGGTGCTGCAAATATAAGTGATGTGGTGGTTGATGTGCTGAAGGTGGCATGTACAAAAATGCTTTACATGACTGTAGGTGTAAGAAGAAGCACAACAATGTTTTTGTACTGCTGTAGGTTAAAAGAGATTACAATTGTGCTTTGCAATGTCATAAAGGCAAGGAAAAGCACTTGTTGTAAGTGCAGAAAATGAAGATCATACATAGGATTATTAAAAAAAAAAAAGAAGGTAAATGGCTATGAGACAGGAAACAAATGAATGTAGTGACTAGTGGTACACAGAGTAGTAGGCCTGCGTGGGCACCACTTGATGAGGCATGGACATTTCCATTTGAGGATCAATAATTTCCCAGCAGCAGACCCTATGTCATCTAAATCTCTATTGAAGCGACGACCCTTAGTGCAACTGTCCCAGCCGCCTTAACTGTCTATCAGTTGAATCATATTTTTGACAATGACAATTCAATAAAGCTATTATACAAGTCAGAGGTATATGATTACAGAATCAGGATGGCACAAACAAGCTTGGTCATCAAAGAAATTTCTATTTATAAAGAACTGGATGCCACAACATATGCCTGCTAATCTATACATAAAATCTAAACAGGGCTGCTAGGATTACCGATCAAAATTTATATGAAGTTATGCTAAATAAAACATTGAGAATTTAGAAGATCAGACTTACCAAACAAGGTGTGCTTTTTACAAGCTTTAATAGTTGCAAAGATGGCAATGTTAATTTTTGAAGTTCTGTGAGCAGATGTTTGACGCCCTCTCTTTATACTTTGGCAACTAACCCCATTAGAATTCTGAAATAACCGAACAGACTCCTCGTTGATCAAGTTGTCATTTCCCGAACTAGGTAGCAGGTGATTTGATTTGACCTGCATTTACAACACCTGAGCTTCAATTAAGATCATACCTGTTAATACTTTCATTTAAACTCACAGGTGTAGGCAAGATGCTTTCAATTGTAGACTATTAGATATTTCTGCAACTTCGAGACCTCGAATTACACACAACTCTCTTGACTTTGAGAGAACACCTCTCTTGACTTCTGATGAATCATCACCTTCGTCATCCCAGATCACTTACAGCATGTGGCGTTGGGGCACAAGTAATGTTAGATTTCAAGAAAATGCAACAGGATAAAATGTTGTTTAGAAGATACTGTTACAGATGCGATAATCATAAGGCATAACACCTAAGAAAACAAATGAACAAAAGATTAAATTGGTTAGTCTATCGAACCATATCTAAGTTGAATTAGAATACAACCTCAAACATAGGATAACCTGTACACCAGCTCTATGACACAAAATTCTCTTCTTGGGCAAGATTAAAAGCAAACCCAGATTCGGTACAACTGCTGAGAAGTGGAGTCCTGGGAGGAAGTCCCATCATTTGGTAGTTACTAAAGTTCTAGACCTGCCTGCTGGTTCGGCCCTTGGAATATGCAACCTGTGTTTGTAGGAAGAGCAGGTGCTGCCCAAGAGCGTGCAACCACATACCAGAACTTTCAAAAATGGATGTTATCCCTCTCAGAAGTCCGCTTGGTCCTTGTACATTCAGGCAGTCGATGCCACTATTGGCAGTGAGACTTGTGTATGGCATTGATATGGATACGCTCAATCCTCCCATCCCTCATATATTTTATTGCCGATAAAATTTTGAATGTAGTGATACAAAATAACGCTAATGACAACTCATAGGAGTACCAGCGATTTGCTCTGCGATGAATTAGATGCTGACGGAAGGCAAACAAAATGAACACAGTACAAAGGACTACAGGGAACATGTAACTATAAGATCAATCTCATATAGCCTAGAGTAAGTAAAACAAATCTAATGCAAACAGGAAACCAGAATACAGTAAGTTATCCGAACAATCAGAGCAAAATGTAAAGGAAAATAAGCTAAAACGAGAGACAAAGTGACTCATGTCCCAAGGTCTTTATAGATGCAATGAAAACACAATTGCAAAAACAGATGGGATGATGACCTATGAATTTCCATATGCAATGAGGAGACCAAAACGCTTAGATGATTCTAGGACAAAGAGGAATGAAAGAACATTCTAAATACTATTATATTTTACAACGTGAGTGATGTAGAGAAACATGTATTGTCTATACGCAATGCAATGTGCAGAATAAAACAAGAGAATGAAACATGCAAAGAATAAAAAAAAAGATATGGGAAAGCCTCAATGTGATGGGAAAATTCAGACAAACACACGCCGTTATGAGACATATATTTAAACCCCAATTAGTCCCTGCTATCAACTCATGGCCAATCGATCTCTGCTCTATGTATAGCTAAATTAATTCAACTGAACCATGGATTTAGAGGAAAACTTTAGATCATCGCAGAGAGGGACATGCCATTGCGATGCAGAGTCCACTGCGCATGGCATAGATGAGGGACTAATAGTGAATCACAAGGGAGGAATACATTTGAATAACATAAACATACATTCAAGCTCATGTAAAACTGAGAAAAATCCAAATAAGTTACAAAGAAAGAGAGAGAAAAGATTGGAACCTAAGGATTACGACTCAAACAAATAATCCAAATGAAAATGCACTTAATAATTAGCAAGAAAATCAGAATGAAATTTGGATGGACCATATTGGATTCTTGAATCCGACAACCTGAGCAAAACACAAATGAGAATTGCAAATCGGCAAAATTAATAGAACGCAAGAAAGAAAGAAACAAAGAAAAACAAAACAGAACAACAACAAAACAAAACAGAAAAAAAAAATGTCGGAAGGGTTCCTTCCTTTTATTATTGCAGCAGGTGAATCGATCCTGCTACATGCAGATCGATTCCACCTTCAATGCTTCTGGGTGAAACAATAATAAAGGCGAAAGTAAAACAATAATGTAAAAAGAAAATTTTCTATCAAAAATCAGGATAAAAGGGAGAAGAATTCTTAAGATAGATCTGGAGAAGAAATAATGCTGGTGGTGGGGTGAAACGCGGTATTATTGTTGCAATGGGTATCATCGAAGCTGCGATAGGCAGATCGATGATACCCAGCTGCTTTTAATGAAAATAAAGAAATGAAAGAAACCATGAAAACGTAATAAGGAAATAAAGAAGGAAGGAAAAAGAACCTGAAAGAGGGTATGGTGCTCACCTTTTATTATTGTTGCTGAGGCTGAGGGGAATGACCCTTACAATGGCGGATCGAGCTTTTGTTCATTGTTGCAGGGTTAATCAGGATCGCCCGATGGAACTTTTGCAATAGGATCGACCTCCTTTGGTCGATGGGGAGGAGAATCAGAGGAGAAGGGAAAGGAAAGAAAGAAAGGGGAAGAAGGGAGGAAGAAAAATCCGATGATAGAAGAATGGAGGGGTTTTAACGGATGAGTTTAGGGTTCCCATGCGTGATTCCTTTAAAGGGGAGAAGGAGATTCGAGAAGGGGAGCAACGGTTATGGATCGAGGGTGGAAATAAAGGGGAGATGATCAGCAATGGGTGGTGGAGAGGTGCGATGGGGAAGAGGGTTTCAAAAGGTTCGTGAAGGGAAGTCGAGAGAGGGAGAGAGAGAGAGAGTTTGGAAGAAGCTTGCATGCGAAGCTTTATTTGTGAATTTTTTGATTTTTCAAAAAGAAGCTCCTTTAAAAAGATTTTTCATGGAATGGTTTTTTTCAAATGAGGTTTTTAGCAAAAACAAGTTTTAAAAAAGGTTTTGAACTGCATATTTTCTGATTTTTTTTTAGATTTTGTTGTTGTTTTTCCATATTTTTATATTTTTAGAAAAACCCTAAAATTTATGAGGAAATAAAGATTTAAAACTATTTTTTTTGTATTTTTGAGAAATATTTACAAAGAGAGGTTTTCTGAGAATTCAAGGCTAATCTTTTGAAAAATTCTTCTGAAAGTGAGTTTATATCCGGAATTTGAGGAAATATTCGAGGTATAAAACCTCGAATCGAGAAATACAGAGCTGTGGATCCAACAGGATACCAGATGGACTGTCTGAGCCTTTCAGAAGATATTTTTGGTATTTTTATAATTTCGATTTTTAAATTAAATAACGAGGCTCAAATTTGGATTTTAAACACTGGGTCCATATCCGGAACTGAGTTGGATATATCAACATGGAATTTAATCCAGAAAGTCTGAAGAATAACTAAAATTTGGTTTTGAAATTGCTTTGGTTTTCTCAAAAGATGGGGCCAGGGGTAAAAAAGACATTTTTACAAAACTTTGAAAAAATTGGGGTGGTCACAGATGCCCCTCTTTGCTACTAAGCCGGTTGAGAGCCGAGCTTAGTGGCAAAGATAACACTCCAAATTTTGAAAAATGCCCCAGTCAGCATATCTGAATTGGGTGTGGAAGAATTTATTTGAAAGATGTGATTTTTTCAGGCTTAATACCTTATCCTGAATGGTTTTAGGGAGGCGAAATCCTCAAAAAATGACATGACTGAATAATGGAGGATGAGAAAATTGTGATGGGACTTTAGGCGAAAATCCCGAAATGGTGGAAAATATGGATTTTGATCGTCTTCATGGGTGAGACAAGATCAACTTTTTGAAATGACTCAGATTTAGCCCTTAACCTGGATGGGACGAAGACATATCAAGATGAATTGAATGAGGAAAGGAATACCTGAAGACCTTGATGGGACATTTTTAGAAGATGCCTTGTGAGATGAAGCTCAGATAGGATCTTGTCCTGGATGGATATATGAAGCATGAATTCCTTTGTGAGGGGAAACCATGATGAGACTGAAAGAAAATACCTCGTCAAAACGAGGAATCTCGTTGGAACGAGACTCAGGTTTAACCCAAACCTGAAAAAGAAAGATACCTCATGGCACGAGGTTCAGGCTTAACCCTTAACCTAAAGGGGGCGACCAAATGGAATCATTGGACGAAGAAATCATGATGAGACCTTCGAAGTCTGGACGAACAAATCCGAAAGGGGTTTGCGAAAGGAGGAAAATGGGGTTCCCTAATGCTTTGAAAAAGGGATGATTTTGGGCGTCTCATTGCTGAGACTGAAATAGCTTTTGAAGTCAATGACCTCTCGCAGAAAATTCAGGTTTGACCCTTAACCTGAGTGGGAACGACTATACAGATTTTTGCATGAGAAAACCGTGATGGGACAGGAAGAGATACTTCTCCTGAAGGAAGCAACTCTTTAGGAAAATATAAACAACGCTAGGTTGCATCAAAATGAATATTGAATACTTATTTCATTCTTGGAATAGCTAGAAAATTTTGCCAATATGATAAAATTGTAGTTGACTCAAATGTTTGAAAATGTGCACGTATGTGCAAAAGCTATTCCCTCTTTTCACCTAGAGTATTTCCACCAAAATGAAGTTAACTTCCCGGATTCCGGAGTCAGATTCAAATTTTAAAGCTGTTGAGTTTCTTCAAGGAAGTTATCTATTTCCTTGATATGAATAGAGAAGAAATACTCTTAATTTCATAAAAGCAAGCAGTGAAAAGGTATTGATGAAAGGATTTTGCATAAGAAAAGATGATTTCTGGCAATTTTGGCAGTTTGATATCCTGAGGCTTTTTCTATAATGATCTTTCTGGCACTCCTTTTGAGACATTGAGCTTTTTTTAGGTTTTGGGGGAAAGTTCATTACATCATCCTTCATTTTGGAGATGTCCTGGCTTTTCTTTCTTTTTCTTTGGGGAAGGGTATGTCACAAACTTCGTCATCTTGGAGATGCTCCGATCCTTCTTTTTCTCAGGAATTATATTGGCTCAGTGGAAAAAATCTCTAGATGGTAGCAACAATCAAATATCTTTTAGGGTTTGTCGAGAGGCTCATCGCAATCGCCTTCATCTTGACGGTGATCTGAACGTTCCCTGGAAGGATCCGTCACAAACTTCTTCATCTTGAAGATGATCCAAATCTTCTTTGGTCCCGGGGGTCGAGCTCGCATATTTGTCTTCATCTTGACGACAATTGAGAGATCCCTTTTGCGGTTATTTGATTGAAGCTTAAATGAATGAATGAGAAGATATGAATTGAGTGGATTCTTTTTATTGCTCAGGATATTTCTACTGCCTGATTGCCAGAAAATCAACTTTAAACATGCGCCATAGCTATGATCAATATCGATTCACTCCTGCCTTTTCAACATCATTGAATATTTCTTTCGCTAATCATACCAAGGATATTTCTTACATCCTCTTGATTGACCAACAGAGAGAAGATTTGAATTTTACTCTTTTTCGTAAAAAAACTTCACCCTTTTGAAAAGAATACTAGAGGTAATCTGAGGTGATACTTTTGTGCAATAAAGTATTGAAATCAACACATATTTTAGCAGATTGGCAAAGTTTTCGAGAATCCTTTGTGAAATAATCACTCAATATAGATTTTGATACGATTTTTAGCTGAAATTTTGGGAGAAATAATATGAAAATATCGGTTTTATAACACAATATTGGCTCAACAGGGACTCAACCTAAGAGCCGTATAGAATATTGGATCCATAGGGATTCATCCTACAGATTGAATTTTTGAAAAATGAAGTTAATTTAATAGGAATTCAACCTAAGAATTTGCAGAAGAATTTTTGACTAATAAGAATTTATCCTACAGACTGAATTTTTGAAGAATGAATTTGGTTTAATAGGAATTTAACCTAAGAACCGCAAAAGAATATAGATCAGTAGGAATTCAACCCACAATCAGTAGGAATTCAACCTACAAATTGAAATTTTGAGGAATTCAACCTAAGAGCCACAAAAGAATATGAATAAGTAGGAATTCAACCCACGGACGGAATGTTTGGAAATTAGATGGGTACAGAAGGAGTTCAACCTAAAGATTGACCGGAAGAAGATTGGTGCAAACGAAACAGAACCTAAGGGTCGTGGATCAGTAGGAGTCCAACCTAAAGATCGACTGAAAGAATGGTCCTAAAGGGGTTCAAACTAAAGACTGCGGATCAGTAGGAGTTCAACCTAAAGATCGCAGATCAGTAGGGGTTCAACCTAAAGATCGATGGAAGGAATGGTCCTAAAGGGGTTCAACCTAAGGATTGTGAATCAGTAGGAGTTCAACCTAAAGATCGCGGACCAGTAGGGGTTCAACCTAAAAATCGACTAAAGGAATGGTTCTAAATGGGTTCAACCTAAGGATTGCGAATCAATAGGAGTTCAACCTAAAGATCGCGGATCAGTAGGGATTCAACCTAAAGATCGACTGAAGGAATGGTCCTAAAGGGGTTCAACCTAAGAATTGCGAATCAATACGAGTTCAACCTAAAGATCGCGGACCAGTAGGGATTCAACCTAAGGATTGCGAATCGGTAGGAGTTCAACCTAAAGATCATGGACCCGTAAGGGTTCAACCTAAAGATCGACTAAAGGAATGGTTTTAAAGGGGTTCAACCTAAGGATTGCGAATCAGTAGGAGTTCAACCTAAAGATCGCAGATCAGTAGGGATTCAACCTAAAGATCCACTGAAGGAATGGTCCTAAAGGGGTTCAACCTAAGGATTGCGAATCAGTAGGAGTTCAACCTAAAGATCACAGACCAGTAGGGGTTCAACCTAAAGATCGACTGAAGGAATGGTCCTAAAGGGGTTCAACCTAAGGACTGTGAATCAGTAGAAGTTCAACCTAAAGATTGCGGATCACTAGGGGTTCAACCTAAAGATCGATGGAAGGAATAGTCCTAAAGGGGTTCAACCTAAGGACTGCGAATCAGTAGGAGTTCAACCTAAAGATCGCGGATCAGTAGGGGTTCAACCTAAAGATCAATGGAAGGAATAGTCCTAAAGGAGTTCAACCTAAAGATCGATGGAAGGAAAGGGTCCTAAAGGAGTTCAACCTGAGGACATCGAATCAGTAGGAGTTCAACCTAAAGATCGCAGATCAGTAGGGGTTCAACCTAAAGATCGATAGAAGGAATGGATCCTAAAGGGGTTCAACCTAAGGATTGCGAATCAGTAGGAGTTCAACCTAAAGATCGCAGACCAGTAGGGGTTCAACCTAAAGATCGATAGAAGGAAAGGGTCCTAAAGGAGTTCAACCTAAGGACAGCGAATCAGTAGGAGTTCAACCTAAAGATTGCAGATCAGTAGGGGTTCAACCTAAAGATCGATTGGGTTAAGAAGGAATTTTGGTTTACGAAGGGATTCAACCTGTGAGCCATATTGGTTTGACAGGGGTTCAACCTACGGGCTATTGATTCTATAGGGGTTCAACCTAAAGATCTCAATTTAAGAAGTGGAGGGTTCAACTTGTGAATTGAATGGACCATTATAGTTAGCTGTATATGGTCCAGTTTTCAGAATTAACCCCTTATCCTGAATGAGGAAGAATAAAATTTGAGAAGAACTGACGAAAAGAGATAGAAATTGATGGAAGATTTGACAAAAAAGGAAGAGAAAAATCAAGGAAATTTATGAAAATTATCTTGAAAAAGAATTCTCACAGGTAGCATTGTTGCTTCTATGAGTGGTCTCAGGATTATCCTTTATCCTGAATGGGAAAGGAATAGAATTTGAGAAATTTTTTAAAAGGAATGAAAATTGACAGAAGCTTAAAAAATCGAGGAAAATTGATGAAAATTTATTTTACAAAAGAATTCTCACAGGTAGCATTGTTGCTTCTATGAGGGGTTTCAGGATTATCCCTTATCCTGAATGGGAAGGGAATAAAATTTGGCAAAAATGGATAAAAGGCTTGATAAAGAATCGAAAGAATCAGCAAAATACGATAAAGAAATAAAATTGATAAAATTGGATAAAGAATAAAATTTTGATAAAGATTTGGCAGAGATTAATGAAGCTTTAAAAGATGAAGAAAGACATTCAGGACTATCCCTTATCCTGAAAAAAGAAGGACCTCGTAGGATGAGGTTCAGGTTTATCCCTTAACCTGAAAGGGAGGAGAATAAGATAGATAATTTTGACGAAATTGACAAAAGGTTGATAAAGAATCAAAAGAATTTGATAACAAAAGGGGTAAAGAATCAATAAAATTTGATAAAATTAATAAGAAATAATAAAGAATTGACAAAGCTTGACAAATATCTTGTAGATCTTGGTAAAAAATTGGTGGGAAAAACTGAGGATACTTGGAAAATGAAGAAAGATTTCAGGATTATCCCTTATCTTGAAGGAAGGAGGACCTCGTAGGACGAGGTTCAGGTTTATCCCTTAACCTGAAAGAGGAAAAGAAGGAAAAAGAAATACCTCATGGAAAAGAGGCATCAGGTTTATCCCTTAACCTGAAAGGGTAATTCAGGTTTATCCCTTAACCTGAGTGGGAAGTGGAGAAATGAATACCTCATGGGAAAGAGGCATCAGGTTTATCCCTTAATCTAAAAGGGTAAAAAGTTGATAAAATTTTAATAAAATTGAGGAAAAATGGATAAAACTTGATAAAATTTGATAAAATTGATGTAAACTTGATAGAAATATGAATAAACTGAATGACATTAAAAATAACAAGATTAACTGAAAATTTATAAAATTTGAGAAAAACGAGTTTGTCTGATCCTGCCTGCATATGGGATCTTTAAAGTGAGAGAGAATGTTCACGTGAAAGATAAGTGAGAAATCATTTTTGGGAAGAAAATCAATCGCAGGAAGAATGATCAGCGTGAGATCTGATCTTTGAAAGAGAATCGACATGAGAGATCATCATGAGGGTCAATTTTTGAAGGCAATGGTTTAAAAACCTACCTTTTGAAAAAAGAATATCAACAACAGATTTGATTTTTTGAAAATAATAATTCGAAACTGATAATAAGATCAATACAAGGGTTAACTTTTGAATATAATTGTTTGAAACCAATTTTGGAAGACAAGACCAATACAAGGGTTGATCTTTGAATATAATGTTTTGAAACCAACTTTTGGAAAATAAGATCAACACGAGGGTTGATAATGGTTCGAAACCCATTTTTGGAAAATACGATCAACACGAGGGTTGATAATGGTTCGAAACCCATTTTTGGAAAATTCGATCAACATACGGGTTGATAATGGTTCGAAACCCATTTTTGGAAAATTTGATCAACATAAGGGTTGATAATGGTTCAAAACCCATTTTTTGAAAATTTGATCAACATAAGGGTTGATTTTTGAAGAAGGTTGAACCAAAAATATCATGTCGAAGATTTTGCAGAAATTTTCAAAATTTCATGATTTTTTTAAAAAAACCCTCATAGGTAATATCATTTCTCTCATGGAGGATTGTCGGGATTGTCCCTCATCCTGAAAAGAATAGGAATCTGATGGCAAAAGAATATTTTGAAGCGTAAATGAAATTTAAACAATAAAAGATGCCCCAATATGGCGAAAGAAATAAGAATTGAACCTTAAAGATAGGAAGAAAATTGACATTTCATTTATAAGCAAACTGATAGCAAAGACTGAAATATTTACAAGTATCTTTGACCAAAAGGTCGCAAAAGACTCGGGCTGACTTGCCCTTACAGAATGGTTGGTAAAGAAAATGGAGGATAGCAGAAAAGATTCTAGTATCATCGACTTTTTGAATGATCTGGAAAAGGCTTGGTCAGGACGGCGGGCTGCTCTTCATCTTTATCTTCTATCAGAAGGTGTTTATCGATGCAGTCCTGAACAATATTTTTCAGAACGAAGAAGTGCTCTGTGTCATGCCCCACTGCTCGGTGAAACTTGTAGAACTGTTCCTTGAATTTGCCCAAGATTACTAGAGGATCGACAACTTTTGGCAGGCGAATCATATTCTTCATAAGCATGTATTCCAGAACCTCCTCGAGCGTCTTCTCTAAATGGGTGAATTCGTGGTCGGGACTCCAGTCCTTGCGCTTTGATTTTTCTTGATCTTTCTCCCGCTGTTGAGGATTGGATTGGGAAGGCTTATTATTTCTCTTCTGACCTCTGAATCCCTCTGAATTGTTGCCATGATCATTCTTGTTCCCCTTGTTGTCGGATGAAGAACTAGCAGAAAGAGTGAAATAGGCTTTCTTTTTTGCATCTTAATTACACCTTGCCAGGGTGATACCGTCATAGACTCCGTTATCTATTCCTATCTCGAGCCATTCAGCTTGTTCAATGAGTTCGATGAACGATTTTGATAAGAAGGTGAAAATAAGGATCCTGAGAGGTTGAGAAAAGTTGTTCAGGATAACTTGTAGTGTGTGCTCCTTTGAGATGGGGGTTCTCATCTTGTTGCAGGTATCTCTCCACCTCAGGATGAAATCTATGGCCTTTTCCTTGTCATCCTGTTTCAGATTGTATAGGTGATTGAGGGTTGGCGGTGCCTCAGTGTTGAACATGAATCTCTCGACAAACAGGTTGACAACTTTATCAAAATCACGCAGCTCGACAGGGTTGATGTGCTCCGCGTACCACTTAGCTGCTACGCCCTCCAAACTGCGAGAGAAGCACAAGAAAAGAGCACGGTTGTCTTCACTAAATTTAGCACATTCTGCGAAGAACATTGCGAGATGGGCCTTTGGGTTGCCGGACCCATCGAACTTAATAAACTTTCAGGGGAGATCTTCTAGGCTACTGTCTCCATCTAAACCGAGGTAGAAGTCTTGTCTGGTATATACACTCTTTCCCTTATCCCAAATCTGCAGATCTTTGACCATTTTAGTCGATACTAGAACTGAATCTTCTGCCGGGACCCCATCTTTAGGTTTGTTGACTGACTCAGGTTCTTCTGCCACCTTCTTGGGCTGTCACAGATGTTTTGGGATAAATACAAACTGTTCTTCCTCGGAATCCTCTCCTGCTGATTCTGTACTTCCGAAGTGCTATTCTGCTAAATTTTCTTCTTGTTGATTTTGACATGCTTTTTCACTAGCTTCCTTTTGACCTTGGTTTTAGAGGATGTTTTCTTTGAACCTGCCCCGACTTGCTCAAACATCATTTTTGCCATCATCTTTTGAAATACTTTATACATCACCGGGTCAACATCATCTTCCTCTGAATCATGTTCTCGGGACAACCTGGAAGAGTTCATTTCTTCCACTTCACTGTCATTGTGCTGCTGAGCTGCCCTTCTTCCCGCTCTCATTTGAACCATGATGAAATGTTGACGCTTTCTGTGGAATAAAGGAAGGATTAAAACTTGAGGAGTTTTTGGGAAAAATAGACGATGAAGGAGATATTTAAAAGGTTTTGAGAAGAGATCTCTTTGATAAAAATGGATCTTGGATGGGAAGATAGAATTTAAAACGACATATTTTTGAAAAATGGATGGCAAGACCTGAATATTTTGAAAAAGCAGGCAGGATCAGAGGAATTGAATAAATCAGAAAAAGGAAAAATAAAAATACGCCTGGACTTTGAAAGATAGAGAATGTACAGGGTTTAAGAATTTTCTGAAAGAATAAAGAAATGAGAAATATACAATCCTAGATTTTAAGAAAATAAAGGAATTTTTATGAAATAAACATCCAGGGTTTTGAAAAATAAGAATTTTCAAGATAATATCTACAAAAGAATCAATTTATACAAGCAATGATGCACAAAATAGCACTCCCTAGAAGCTAACTCTAAATGCAATATTTGAAAAGGCTCGTAGGACCTTAATCCTAACTCTAAGGTTTAGATCATCTGATTTCGATCAAGATACGCCGATATACTCAAGTCGAAGCTCGAAGTATGTGGCATAGAAATATTTCTCTGGTTCTAAGGTAATGGCTTCCCAACATCTTTGAGCACCTACCGATATACCTTAGACTATGGCCCTTAGGTACGTGGTAGGGGGGCGCGAACCCAAATAAGTGGTCCAGTTGTGAGTTTCTCTCCCGAACTATGGTTCAGTGAGACAGCCCAGCAACATGAAGACCGGGACAATATAGGTAGGGAGGTTTTCAAAAATATGTTCAACATGCAAGAAATCAGATGGCTCAAATGCAAGTCCTAAAGAGATAGATTAAAATGAAGAGAAGCATACACTTGCATACATTGTTTGCATTCAATCCCTAGAATTAAGAAGAGTTGTATTTCAAACCTAAGTCTAATGTGAGCATGGAATAATCTCCTCAATATGGTCCTACCAAACCATACTTAGATCCTACATGCAATGATGTCAGCTTAGAACAGAGTCTAGGCTCCTAAGTTTTGCATGAAAATGTAGCTGACATTTGTTAGAATAAAGATTTAGATAATATCAGAACAAAGCAAAGGGCAAAAATTCCACCGGACGGAGATGAGTCCCATCTCGGTCGCCAAACCTGTGATCATCGCAAAATTTTTTCCTCTCTAGGTATTCTCTCTTTCTTCCTTCTCTTTTCCTTTCCAACCTCTATTTCCTCCTTTTTGAAGGGAGAAAATAAAAGACAGAAAGGAAGAGAGAAGAAAAAAGAAAAGAAAGAAGAGAGAGAGGAAATCTTCTGCGAAGGTCTCACTTGACCTTAATTTTGAAAAGATTTAAAAAGATTACTCGCCTCTGTTTTGAAAATATTGCGAAAAAAATTAGAGAGATGGGATTCGCTCGTCGGTACGAGGTTCGACCGTTCCTGGCGCCTTTACTAGAGGTAATCGAACCAAGGATCAAATTTATGCCTTTTTGCTTTGCCTAAATATTATCTAGAAATTTATTCTAAGTCTAAATGCACAAAGAATCATGCTTGTGTAAATGCAAAATGTATGCTCTTTTGAGAGAATGTTTTGAAAAATTTCCAAGTGTTTCTGAGATGGACTTGATAATGGAGTGAAGAAATGGTTGAGATAGATTTTGGAAAGATGTTTGAATTTCTAAGTCTTTGAAATAATGAGAGTTAGGAGAAATGATTTTGAAGATGAGAGAAAAGAAAAGAAAGGAAGTTTCAAAGTCAGAAATTGACTTTGAATTTGAATTTTGAACATGGATTTAGGAGAGAATAATAAAATTTGAAAATAAAATTGAATTCTAGCTTTGAAGTTTGAAATTAGAATGGAATTTAAGAAATCCAAATAGAATTGGGTTTAAGAGAAATAGAATTGGTTTTTGGAATTTAGAAATCAAGATAGACTTGGATTTGAAATCAGGAATGGAATCTGGATCTGAGGTCTGAGATCCAAGATAAAGTTAAATTTTGAACCCTAAATGGAATTGGATCCAAGATCTGGAATCCAAGATGAAGTTGAATTCTGGATTTAGAATCCTAAATGAGAATTGGATCTGAAATCTGAGATCCAATGATGAAGTTGATTTCTGGATCCTAAATGGAGTTTGGATCTGAAACCTGAGATCCAAGATGGAGTTGGATTCTGGATCCTAAATGGAATTGGATCCAAGATTTGGAATCCAAGATGGAATTTGGATCTGAAGTCTGAGATCCAAGATGGAGTTGGATTCTAGATCCTAAATGGAATTGGATCTAAGATCTGGAATCCAAGATGGAATTTGAATTCTAGATCCTAAATGAAATTTGGATCTGAAGTCTGAGATCCAAGATGAAATTGAATTCTGGATCCTAAAATGGAATTTGGAACTGAAGTCTGAGATCCAAAAGTGGAGATTGCATTTGGAAATATGGATCCAAGTTTGGATTGGGTTCTAACTTTGGATTTGGATTTTGAAAGTCCAAATGGGACTTTTGAAGACGGGTCTCGGTTTTGAAAACCTAGATTGAATTTAAAACTTAGGCAGAGTTAAATTTTGAGATTCAGAATCAATCTCAAACTTTGATTTTGAATTTTGAAGATAAAAAAAAAAACTTGATTTTGAATCAGAAGATGAATCAGAAATTTCAAAGTTTAAATTGAACTTTGAAATTGAATTGAATTTTGATTTGAATTGGAAATTGAAGTTTGAATATAGAAATGAATGTGAAATTCCAAAGTTAAATTGGACTTTGAATTTAAAGTTAGATTCTGAAGATAGTATTTGAATTTACAAGAGTTGAAAATTGATTTGAGAAGTGAAGAAGATATTTGAAGGAAATCACTTGGATTTTAAAAAGGGGTTTTTGAAAACATGATGTAGCTCTATCCTAAATGATGAATGAATTTAGAGACTTTTAAAATTTGATTTGAAAAGTATATTTCATTCTTTAAATGAATTAAAATAAGATTGAAGATATAATACATCCCTGACTATGGTCATTGAATGCATTATATAATAATCTATATTTGAATTCAGGTGAAAAATAAAACATATTTTTGTGTTTTTATAGAGTTTAAGATGGAATTAACTCTCAATATATCCTGACTATGGTCATTGATATATATATTGAATTAATTTTAAACTAAACTCTGATAGAAGAGGAAAATATTTAAAAATATGATGATTTTTGAAAAAAGGTCCAGTGTGGATCCAGTGTTGTTCCATAAAAGATAAAAATCCTAAACATTGCCCACATTTGAACTATGGTCATCAATGTGAGTCATTTGTTTAGGATTAATCACCTCTCATTAGAATGGTGCATGTGCCATTCGTGTCTCCATTCGTGAATTTTTGAAATAAAAGAAGAAAATGATATGAGAACAAGCGATTTATGATATTTACAATGCTCATTCATTCTAATTTAGTGTGAGGAATGTAAATATTCTATTGGTATCTGACTATTTATAATGTTTTAGTTTCAAATTCCTGAAATAGGAAGAAAGATAGATTTTACAACTAATTCCTGCAAGATTCCAAGTTAGCATAAGGCAAATAAGAGATATTATGTCAATATACAAATACATCTATCTACATCTAGACCACTGCAGGATATACATATAAATCACTATTTATGGATAAGAAATATTAAGAAACAATAAATACTTACTGTATAAACCAACAATCAATGAGAGTAGCAGGGCATTGAGAACCATTATTGGATGATAAGCAAAGACACAAATGTAACCAACAGTAAGACTTTCAACATGGATTTTAAATGTGAAATGATGCATTGCCTTACTGTAAACACCCCGAATTTTCATTCACCTCTCCAACATTTCCACCAAGCATCATTATCCAGCCTTTGAAATCGCCGAAGGGCAAAATGGTCATTTTCTGAGCCCGGACCTTACAAAAGTCTAAATTGCATCTGCAACTCTCAAAATTTCTCTATTTTTAGCTCAGATGTTCAAAATTCTACTCCTGACAAAAGACGGGAATCTCCAAGTCCTGGTTCAAGATTATATTTCATAAGACATGTCATTGTATAACATTGCATGAACATTTCATATCACTGCACTGCACAGCATGTCATTTCGAGGTCCAGAACTCTCGATTTCAAAATTTTCAATCCAGATTTGAATTTCAACTCTTTTTAAAATCGATTTCAAAACCCTGGGTCTTCAAAATTATGAATTCTTCCCATTTTACCCCCATGACTCTGAATTTCCAAATATTTTCTCAGGAAAACAATCTGGATAATTTTCGATAAGGATTTTGATTCTAGCCCTTTCATCTCAGATTTTGCCCTTTTGTCAACAATTTCAAATATCTTCCTTTTACAAAATCGCCCTACAGGGGCCAACTCTTTTCAAAATTTTTGTTTTGCCAATTAGTCCAAAATTTTATGAAAATTCCAAAAAGAGGTTTTCTGGCTTGTCTTTCTTTCAATAAAGAAGCAATGTGGGCCCCACACTAAGGTGGTGTCACATAGGCTTTCCTTTTGAAAAAAAAAAAACTTGAATTTTGAAAAACCCAAAAATATAGGAGCCTTGTCCCTGGATTGGCGCCACTTGTCTTTTTTCTCTCTCCTCCCATTTACCTGCCAAGTGTCAGCATGGGGTTCACCTAGAGGTGGCGCCACATGTCATTTTCTCTCTCCTTCCATCCCCCGACACGTGTCAGTGTGGGGCCACCTTAAGATGCCGCCACATGTCATTAGACATCCTCTTCGTTCCATGCCACGTGTCAGTGTCCACCATCTTCACCGTGTGCCATGTGTCATCCCAAGGTCACCCTGAGATGCCACGTGTCATGTGCTGCCTTGTCCAGAAAAAGTAGAGTTGTCTCCTTCTGAGGTGGCGCCATCTGAGGTATTCTCTCCTGCAGCAGACACGTGTCATTCTCTGCTCTTCTCAGAAAAAGCAAGTGACACATGTCACTCCCTGCTTTTCTCAGAAAAAGCAAGTGACACATGTCACCCTCTGCTCTTCTCAGAAAAAGCAAGTGACACATGTCACTCCCTGCTTCTCTCAGAAAAAGCAAGTGACACATGTCACCCTCTGCTCTTCTTAGAAAAAAAAAGTGACACATGTCACTCCCTGCTTTTCTCAGAAAAAGCAAGTGACACATGTCACCCTCTGCTCTTCTTAGAAAAAGCAAGGGACACGTGTCTCTCTCTGCTTTCCTCAAAAAAAGCAAGTGACACATGTCACTTTCTGCCTCCTTCAGAAAAAGCAACAATTCAAATATTCAAACTCCAGGCTGAGGTGGCGCAAATCATGAAGTCTCCTCCCTAAATTCATTTTTTTGAGATGGTTCCACGTGTCCCTTTTCCTCCTTTTCCTCCCTCTTGCCACATGTCATTGTAGGAGCCACCCTGAGGTGGTGCCACATGTCAGTCTCTCCTTTCCTCTAGAAAAAGTAGAAATTTAAATTTCAAACTCTCTCTGAGGTGGCACCATCTGAATCATCTGCCTTTCCTTCTGACACATGTCAATGTGGATGCTCTGAGATGGCGCCACATAGCAGTCTCTCCTCCTTCCAGAATAAAGCAGAATTTGAATTTCAAACTCCAAGACAACACCCTCTGAGATGGCGCCACATGGAGGGCTTAGATTAAGCCTCTTTGAATTTCAAAATTTTCCAAAAAATTCTATAAATACAAGTCCCCACGCCCAGCCTAGAGGGGGCTCCTGCTTGAGATCTGAACTTCAATTTAGAATGCCAAATTTTCCTTTCTCTGTTTCCCTCTGAATTCATGCCCTCTCTGGAGTCCCTCATCAAGGTAGTCGCCCGTCTCTGAGGTGTCAAAGCAGCAAAAGAACATAAGGTGAGTCTCTATTCTAATTGATTTTATCGAAATAATACCTTTGTCTTGATTTGTATTTTCGTTTTGAAGAAAAGGATCGTCCAAATGATGGATCGAACTATTCTCATAAAATGACGTATATCAAAAAAAATAATTATGCTTCTTTGATGATTTCTAGCATTTATGCATTTAGTTAGATTTAATTTATATTTTATTTTGTTAATTTAGCATGTTTTGTAAGTTAATTAGGTTTAATTCGGTGTTTATTTCAATTCTGCTCAGTTTTAGTAACTCTCTGTTTTATCAGTCAGTCCACTCGTCATTTCATGTATTTATTTTTCTTTAAAAATGCCAATCAAATTACAGTACGCGTCCCTAGGTATCCCTAGCAATCTGCCAAAAATTTGGAATGATTTGAATTTATTTACTGCAGTAAATGTTCAAAATGGTAGGTTGAGTTTTGTTACCCTGGATACGTTTTTAAAATTTACTTCCGATTTGTAAAATCTAGATCTCTTTTATATGAGATCCTATTTTCGATCGGAAAAAATGTCCTGCACTCGGGATGATATGTAGTATTTAATCTGATTTTATAATATTTTTCAGAATTTTTTTAATGTCTCACAAAAATCCGAGAGTTTGGGACACGTTTCAGAGCCTGATTTGGGTCTCTGAGACTTTGGATCGACTTAAGTCGATGGGTTCTCTTTGAGTATTGCTCCAAATCCAAATCTGTAAAAAGTGAATGTCATGATCGAGATGTCTTCTATTTGAATATGAAAGATTATGATTTTTAAAACAGTTTTGATATCTGTTTCAGATTTTTCTTGTCAGTCTCCTATTTTGTGATATTCGTTTACTCTGTTGATTTAGCCATGAAAAGTCGTATTTTTATCTGTGTTCCTGTTGATCAAATGCCAAAATCATAAAAATGAAAGTTGTTTATTTGTGTGTATTTAGTTCCTCAGTTAAATTTCAGAAATTTCTATAGTAATATGTTATTTCTTATACAATTTTACATCGGATCGAGTTTATTTTGCCTCTGTCAGAACCAAATTCTCATTACCGAACTCACCGTAGTTCAAACCCCGGAGATGTCAAAGACAAAATTGCTTATTTTCATGTCATTTAGCAGTCTGCAAAATCTCAGATGTTTCTATGGTGGAATTCTTGTATTACTTTATTAAGTGTTACATTTGGTTCAGGTCTGTAGGCGAAATCCGCCCATTTTAGGATTTTCTTTAAATTTTAGTATCTAAACCATGTCATTTCATGAGTTTTTGTATTCTATTCTGTTTATCAGGATAGGATGATGCTCCATACCGAATTTGACAACATTTGGAATTCATTTGATGCTCGGTTTAGCCGTATCATCAAAACAGGGCCCCGCAGGATCCCGAATCAAGCAAAAAACAAGCGAAATTCGTTATTTTTGATGAATGGTAGCATGTCAAAATTATGATTTTACAATCCTAATGCGTTTTGTAGCATGTCATCATGCCTCATACTGCATTTCATCATCATTTGATTCAATTCGAATTTCAAAATCTCAATTTTACCAAAATTTCCTTCAAAAAAACCTGATTTTAAAGGTATAACTTTAATATTAGGGGTATTTTGGTCAATTTGATCACAATTTCGAATTTCAAACTATTTTCTACTGAATTTCTTGCATTTATATCATTTCAAGTATCAAGAAAGCATGAAAATAGGGTTTATATCCAACTAAGTCCAATAATTTCAGAATATTATTGGAAAATCTTGGAAAAACCCACATATTTGAGCTAACCCCATTTCAAGCTTGGCAGGGACATTTCAAAGAAGGAACTGAAGTCTGCAATTTCCCTTTCTTTCATTTATTTAGTGATGTAATAATGTAAGTTTTGGAATAAGAGATTTAATTTTCTGCTTAGATTAGGATGCATATCATATAGTTTAAATTCCTGCAATATCCTGTCTATGTGATTCATGTATTTTATTTCAAAAGCACTATGGATGTACACGAATGGCACGTGCACCAACTCTTAGGGAGTTGATGAACTCGGTGGAATCCATATTTACGGCCCTAGTCGGAATATGGACGAGACCCAGATCCATCATCTTTCTACCAGTCACATTGAGCCTACACTCTTAGGCTATCTTAAAATGTACATCATATTTCCAATTTGGCGAAGTATTGTGCATTAAATCAATTAAGCTCTGAACATGTTCATGGCCACAGTCAGAATATGTGAAGGATATATTTTGACTTAATACACATTTTTCCAACAAATTTCTCAGAAAATCTTTTCAAAGTGCATTCATTCACTCATATCATTTGCATCATGAAATCATTGATTTTCTCATGATTTTCTTAAGAAAATTTTATTCTCAAGAAATCGATTTTTCAAGAAACTCTGAGAAATTTTCAAAATTGGTTTTCCCAAGTCAAGTTTTTCCACAGTTTTCCCTGGAAAAGGTTATTTTCTCAAGATTTTCAAAAGAAGTCTCTCACTTTTCTCAAAGATCAAAATCGATTTCCAAGTGTTTCAAGGCTAAGATTCTCAGGATTTCAGTTTCCCGAGTTTCAATTCTCCCTCTCCAAAGAATTTTCCAATGAATCTCAACCATTTTCCAAAGAAAGCTTTCAAAACTTGAAGCTTTTCCTGACAAGCATTTTTCCTTCAAATGTTTACCCTTTTCTCAAGAATTCTTTCCATTTTCTCAGGATTTTCATCTATTCAAGATTTTCCCACACCTTTATGAACTTTCTCGTGATTTCAAAACCCCTTTCACATGAGTTTTCCTGAGAAATTGATTTCCATCATTTGCCTTAGAACTATTTCCAACTCCAAAACCTTTTCTGAGCATACATCATGTCTTTCCAAGTTACATTTTACAAAATTTCATAGCACATGCCTGAATTCTCTGTGCATTTAGGATAGAACATGATTTTGGTAATTTAGCTAAGTCAAGCACAATTTTGGTCCTTGGTTCGATTACCCCTGTTAAAGGCGGCAGGAACGGTCGAACCTCGTACCGATAGGTCGAGCCCCATCCCATGAATTTTCCCGCAATTTTCAAAACGGAGGCGAGTATTTCAAAACAATTTCCAAAATCCGATCAAGTTTGAATCGCGAAAGCATTTTCCTCTCTCTTTCGCAAGGAAGGGAAGACGGGAAAATTTTTGCGACGATAACACTTACACACTATGATGAAATGATATTAACCATAAGCACTCACACACAACTGACCTTGCGTTGCTAAACACACATATTAATTCACACTGCTGTCATTTAGCATCCTACACTATTTATATCATCATATCAAGACCACAATGTAAGTTCTATCCGCCATGAGGATGCTACAGAAAATGAAATGAATGCAAGGTTGTAATAACTTAAATAAGGATGCAATATGTTACAAATGCCATACATAACAGGATGCAGGGGGAGTAAATATTGTAGGTGCAGTGAGTCGGTGGTAGTAATGACCGATATGGAAGCTGAAACAGTGTAGAAGAATGGGATAGATGAAGTACTGTATATTTAACCAAAGATACCTATATAGAAAATATACAGGAAACAATGTTGGGTGTTGTAGAATGTAACCTAAGAAGCAGTGTAAAAGAGACATGCTGGAAGGTATTAAAGGTTCTGCAAATATAAGTGATGTGGTGGTTGATGTGCTGAAGGTGGCATGTACAACAATGCTTTACATGACTGTAGGTGTAAGAAGAAGCACAACAATGTTTTTGTACTGCTGTAGGTTAAAAGAGATTACAATGGTGCTTTGCATTATCATAAAGGCAAGGAAAAGCACTTGCTGTAAGTGCAGAAAATGAAGATCATACATAGAATTATTAAAAAAAAAGAAGGTAAATGACTATGAGACAGGAAACAGATGAATGTAGTGACTAGTGGTACACAGAGTAGTAGGCCTGCGTGGGCACCACTTGATGAGGCTTGGACATTTCCATTTGAAGATCAATAATTTCTCAGCAGCAGACCCTATGTCATCTAAATCTCTATTGAAGCGGCGACCCTTAGTGCAACTATCCCAGCCGCCTCTCAGGTAACATCCTTGTTACTGTGGGTGATCACCTTAACTGTCTATCAGTTGAATCATATTTTTGACAACGACAATTCAATAAAGCTATTATACAAGTCAGAGGTATATGATTACAGAATCAGGACGGCACAAATAAGCTTGGTCATCAAAGAAATTTCTATTTATAAAGAACTGGATGCCACAACATATGCATGCTAATCTATACATAAAATCTAAACAGGGCTGCTAGGATTACCGATCAAAATTCATATGAAGTTATGCTAAATAGAACATTGGGAATTTAGAAGATCAGACTTATCAGACAAGGTGTGCTTTTTACAAGCTTTAATAGTTGCAGAGATGGCAATCTTAATTTTTGACGTTCTGTGAGCAGATGTTTGACGCCCTCTCTTTATACTTTGGCAACTAACCCCATTAGAATTCTGAAATAACCGAATAGACTCCTCGTTGATCTAGTTGTCAATTCCCGAACTAGGTAGCAGGTGATTTGATTTGACCTGCATTTACAACACCTGAGCTTCAATTAAGATCATACCTGTTAATACTTTCATTTAAACTCACAGGTGTAGTTAAGATGCTTTCAATAGTAGACTTGCAGATATGCTTGCAACTTCGAGACCTTGAATTACACATAACTCTCTTGACTTTGAGAGAACACCTCTCTTGACTTATGACAAATCATCGCCTTCGTCACCCCAGATCACTTACAGCATGTGGCATTGGGGCATAAGTAATGTTAGATTTCAAGAAAATGCAACAGGATAAAATGCTGTTACAAATGAGATAATCATAAGGCATAACACCTAAGAAAACAAATGAACAAAAGATGAAATTGGTTAGTCTATCGAACCACATCTAAGTTGAATTAGAATACAACCTCAAACATAGGATAACCAGTACACCAGCTCTATGTCACGAAATTCTTTTCTTGGGCATGATTAAAAGCAAACCCAGATTCGGTACAACTGCTCAGAAGTGGAGTCATGGGAGGAAGTCCCATCATTTGGTAGTTACTGAAGTTCCAGACCTGCCTGCTGGTTCTGCCCTTGGAATATGCAACCTGTGTTTATAGGAAGAGCAGGTGCTGCCCAGAAGCGTGCAACCACATACCAGAACTTTCAAAAATGGATGCTATCCCTCTTAGAAGTCCGCTTGGTCCTTGTACATTCAGGCAGTCGATGCCACTATTGGCAGTGAGACTTGTGTATGGCAATGATATGGATACGCTCAATCCTCCCATCCCTCATATATTTTATTGCCGATAAAATTTTGAATGTAGTGATATAAAATAACGCTAATGACAACTCATAGGAGTACCAGCGATTTGCTCTGCGATGAATTAGATGCTGACGGAAGGCAAACAAAATGAACACAGTACAGGGGACTATAGGGAACATGTAACTAGAAGATCAATCTCATATAGCCTAGAGTAAGTAAAACAAATCTAATGCAAATAGGAAACCAGAATACAGTAAGTTATCCGAACAATCAGAGCAAAATGTAAAGGAAAATAAGCTAAAACGAGAGACAAAGTGACTTATGTCCCAAGGTCTTTATAGATGCAATGAAAACACAATTGCAAAAACAGATGGGATGATGACC
Organism: Nuphar pumila; assembly: GCF_984573655.1. NCBI lineage: Eukaryota > Viridiplantae > Streptophyta > Magnoliopsida > Nymphaeales > Nymphaeaceae > Nuphar > Nuphar pumila. The sequence goes on from NC_143254.1 coordinate 55,484,793, forward strand.
TATGAATGCCCATATGCAATGAGGAGACCAAAACGCTTAGATGATTCTAGGACAAAGAGGAATGAATGAACATTCTAAATACTATTATATTTTACAACGTGAGTGATATAGAGAAACATGTATTGGATATATGCAATGCAATGTGCAAAATAAAACAAGAGAATGAAACATGCAAAGAATAAAAAAAAAGATATGGGAAAGCCTCAATGTGATGGGAAAATTCAAACAAACACACGTCGTTATGAGACATATATTTAAACCCCAATTAGTCTCTGCTATCAACTCATGGCCAATCGATCTCTGCTCTATGTATAGCTAAATTAATTCAACTGAACCATGGATTTAGAGGAAAACTTTAGATCATCGCAGAGAGGGACATGCCATTGCGATGCAGAGTCCACTGCGCATGGCATAGATGAGGGACCAATAGTGAATCACAAGGGAGGAATACATTTGAATAACATAAACATACATTCAAGCTCATGTAAAACCGAGAAAAATTCAAATAAGTTACAAAGAAACAGAGAGAAAAGATTGGAACCTGAGGATTACGACTCAAACAGATAATCCAAATGAAAATGAACTTAATAATTAGCAAGAAAATCAGAATGAAATTTGGGTGGACCATATTGGATTCTTGAATCCGACAACCTGAGCAAAACACAAATGAGAATTGCAAATCGGCAAAATTAATAGAACACAAGAAAGAAAGAAACGAAGAAAAACAAAATAGAACAACAACAAAACAAAACACAAAAAAATTGTTGGAAGGGTTCCTTCCTTTTATTATTGCAGTAGGTGAATCGATCCTGCTACATGCAGATCGATTCCACCTTCAATGCTTCTGGGTGAAACAATAATAAAGGTGAAAGTAAAACAATAATGTAAAAAGAAAATTTTCTACCGAAAATCAGGATAAAAGGGAGAAGAATTCTTAAGATAGATCCGGAGAAGAAATAATGCTAGTGGTGGGGTGAAACGCGGTATTATTGTTGCAATGGGTATTATCGAAGCTGCGATAGGCAGATTGATGATACCGAGTTGCTTTTAATGAAAATGAAGAAATGAAAGAAACCATGAAAACGTAATAAGGAAATAAAGAAGGAAGGAAAAAGAACCTGAAAGAGGGTATGGTGCTCACCTTTTATTATTGTCGTTGAGGCTGAGGGGAATGACCCTTACAATGGCGGATCGAGCTTTTGTTCATTGTTGCAGGGTTAATCAGAATCGCCCGATGGAACTTTTGCAATAGGATCGACCTCCTTTGGTCGATGGGGAGGGGAATCAGTCGAGAAGGGAAAGGAAAGAAAGGAAGGGGAAGAAGGGAGGAAGAAAAATCTGATGATAGAAGGATGGAGGGGTGATAACGGATGAGTTTAGGGTTCCCATGCATGATTCCTTTAAAGGGGAGAAGGAGGTTCGAGTAGGAGAGCAGCGGTTATGGATCGAGGGTGGAAATAAAGGGGAGATGATCGGCGATGGGTGGTGGAGGGGTGCGATGGGGAAGAGGGTTTCAGAAGGTTCGTGAAGGGAAGCTGAGAGAGGGAGGGAGAGAGAGAGAGTTTGGAAGAAGCTTGCGTGCGAAGCTTTATTTGTGAATTTTTTGATTTTCCAAAAAGCGGCTCCTTAAAAAAGATTTTTCATGGAATGGTTTTTTTTAAATGAGTTTTTTAGCAAAAACAAGTTTTAAAAAGGGTTTTGAACTGTATATTTTTTGATTTTTTTTTAAGATTTTTTTGTTGTTTTTCCATATTTTTGTATTTTTAGAAAAACCCTAAAATTTACGAGGAAAAAAAGATTTAAAACTATTTTTTTTGTATTTTTGAGAGATATTTACAAAGAGAGGTTTTCTGAGAATTCAAGGCTATTCTTTTGAAAAAATCTTCAGAAAGTGAGTTTATATCCGGAATTTGAGGAAATATTTGAGGTTTAAAACCTCAAATTGAGAAATACAGAGTTGTGGATCCAACAGGATACCAGATGGACTGTCTGAGCCTTTTAGAAGATATTTTTGGTATTTTTATAATTTTGATTTGTAAATTAAATAACAAGGCTCAAATTTGGATTTTAAACACTGGGTCCAGATCCGGAACTGAGTTGGATATATCAACATGGAATTTAATCCAGAAAGTCTGAAGAATAACTGAAATTTGGTTTTGAAATTGCTTTGGTTTTCTCAGAAGAGCGACCAGGGGTAAAAAGGATATTTTTATAAAACTTTGAAAAAATTGGGGTGTTCACAATCCCTCCTGTCCCCCATCATGTTGTCTCTTAGCATAAAAACACGTTCATCATGTCTCTCTGGCTACAACAACGATTCCCTCAGTTGCAGTACACGATGAGGAGCGAACACAACTCACAAGAAAAGGTAATCTCTGCCACAAGGTTAGAGATGTTGGAGAGGGAGAATAAGGAGTTACGGAAGCAGGTGAGGAATTTGGGGAGATAAATGTGGTCACAATATGATACACTGGTAGAGATGATGACCAGTGTTTATAATAAGATCGAAGGAACCAATAAGCCACCGAGGAAAGAGAGTCCACCAAGAAAAAGAAAGAGATGATTTATATGTCATCAAGTGCCACTGAATAAACATTATATAAATTTTTTATCCTGATATTTATTTGTTGTAATTTTATAATTCTTTGTTGTAATTCTATAATCTTTTTTGTAATGTGACATTCTATAAATATATAATTCTTTTTTTTATAAGCGTAACACACAAGTACCACTGAACAAATTGTTGTAATGTTTGACCTTCATAAAAAAAGAAATCAAAGAAGCGTTTAGCGTTGTGTACTGTGCAAATTATGAATTTCTTTTATGAGTTGTCTTCATATCGCGATTTATATAAACATTGATAAAAGGATGAAACAATTTGTACGTATAAAGACTATATACTATTGCGATTTGTTTGATTCTGATTGCCTTACAACCAGTTCTATAAGAGATCGTGATTTATTTATTAAAAAGGTGTTCCATCACGATCTGTATAGCCATCTGTGAACACCCCAAATTTTCCAAAAAAAAATCCAAAATTTCCCCTTTTTGCCTCTGAACCCATTTTCTGAAGAAATCAAACCAAAATTTCTCAGAAAACCCTTCTCTTTGTAAATATTTCTAAAAAAATTATAAAATGACTTTTAAAATCCCTCATTTTTCTTAAATTCATAACTTTATATACTAAAATGAAGAAAAGAATAAAAATATATATATATATATAAATATATAGAAACAAAAAACGGTTTTTGAAAACTTCTTTTTGAAAAATAAGCCTTTTGACAAAAAACAGTTTTTGCAAAAAAAAAATTAAAAAAAAGAACCGGCCTTTGAAATTTTTGATAAAAAAAAACCTCCTTAAACGGAAAATTCATTTTTTTAGAGTTAACGGAGGCCCTCTCTCCTTCTCGCATCGGCTCTCTCTCTCCATTCCTTTTCTTCCCCCTCTCGCCCGAACCCTCCATGGCAAAAACCCCATCGCAACCTCTTCCTCTCTCCATCGCCCTCCATCTCCGAACCCCCCTTCCTCCGCCATAGATGCCTAATGGCACCCTCCTCCTCCAGTCGCTCATCTTCAACGAACCGCCTTCCCGAATCTCCCTCTCCCTCTTTAAAAGGGGCACGAAGGAGAAGCCTTCACCATCCAACTTCACCCCTTCATCGCTTCACACATCTTCTTCTTCCCCTTTTTCCTTCGTCGATTATCACAGTCTCTAATCGGCCCCCAGCTCTCTCACTCTCTCTCATGTCAATTGGCCCCCAACTTTTCTCTCTTTTGGATCGACTAAAAGAATTTCAGTCCTAACGACAACGGACAAAGAGAGGTTGATCATCCTGAAGCATACTCAACCCAGGAGTCGGATCTATCCGGTGGTCAGAGGAGAGACTCCTCTCCCGCACAACTTCATTCGAGGTAAGAGTCACCCTTTCCCCCTCTAAGCGTGTCTCTCTGGTTTTTGAAAGGTTTCCCATATTTTCCGTGCTTCTCTTCACCTTTTCCATCTTACAATCTCTTAATCGGACAATTTTCTGGAATTAGTTTCTTTCATTCTATATCAGATTTTTACAGTGATTTTCATTGTTGAAGCATTGGGTTTCCTATCAGATGCATAGGCATCATAAATATCAGCCTCGATCAGTGTTGATTTGAGGTCGATACTCTATTTTGAAGCAATATGGGAGAATGGGATGTTTTGATGCAATAAGACATGCCTGATCGCTCTGAATATCCCCCTCTTATTCATCTGTACCCCATTTCCAATGTATTACATATCCTCTCCCTTTTTGTGCTCCAGCAATGCACAATATGCAATATCGATATTGCCTAGTGGCATTATCAACTTGCATCCTGCAACAAAAATTAATTTCTCTGCTCTTCACTTTTTCTTCTCTTTTTTTTATTTTATTAGTTTCATTTTCTTGTTCTTCTATAGCTTATTGAATCATTGATGATTCTTTTCAACGTCTACTTGTGATTGTAGGGGATTGCTTTGTTAACTTGTTAGATTGTTTCTTTAATAGAAGATTTTCTTCTGGTTAAATTTATGTTTTCATCGGCATAAGGTCATCGCTCCTGCACCCCTGTTAAAGTATTCCGTTATCTGGTTTCATGTATTTACCTGTTATATTTTGGTTTCTAGCTTCATGTTCTCTCTCTCTCTCTCTCTCTCTATATATATATATATATATATATATATATTTTCAACCCATGCGATCATTCTCATTCATTGGTTCACCTATTACATTATGTCATTTACATAGAATGATCATCATGTTATCCCCTATAAATCACCAAGGCAACACGGTGGTAGAATCCCATGGAGTGTCAATCCATTACCCTATCTTATACTAACCAGGTTATATTTTCAAGTTGCATTTTCACCTGCGTATCTTTTTTTTTAGTTTTCACGTTACTGTGGCATCTGAATTTAATACCCAGCTGTAGAATTAAGGTGCCTCTGGGTTTGTCATAAATTTTACTTGTTTGGTTACCTGTAAGGATTTGCTTTAAATGGTATTTTCAATCACACGAGATCCGTGTGTCTTTTGAAGAAGGATTAAAAGGTTGTCAAGTTGATACTGTCAAACCTATTTAAGCAGACAAGAGGCTTAAGTTTCACTCTTCTGTAATTCTTTTCGGTTCAGTTTCTGCAAAATAATCTTTGAACTATGAGAATGGATGATGTCGTATCAACAAAACCAAAAAAAAAATCACTAAGCAAAAGGCAGGGTTCCAGCTCCTTGAACCGAGTTATTGATAATTCCAACCCCAGGCTCTACTTCTTCTGCTATCAGTACATTATGCAATTATTCAGTCAAACATCAGAGGAAGGAAGGTCTACATTCAATTCTTTTCATACCAAGAACTGACAACAGTGGATCCTAATTCTGAACGTAAAATGGTGACCAGGTCAGTGTTTGGTTATAAGAAATTCTTTTATGGAACTTCGTGAAAATTTATCTGAAGATTTTATGGGCCTTCTGGTTTTACTGTTTAAAAAAAAATCTGAATCTAAGTATCTAGACTTCCAGTCAGTTTAACGTATCCAGTGGAGTTCAGGATGATTGCTTCAACAACCACCTTTGCCAGTCTGTCAGCAGTTGATTTACGGCCAACCATTGATTAATTGCATATCCAGATTTGAGACTGCCACGCCTTTGAATTTTGCAGGGATAGCCTCACTGTCATACCCAGCGTTCTCTCATCTGTATGCTGCCCAGCAGTTGAGTAACTCTGATAATTGGTGTCATCATCTTCCAATAAGATATGTTTTATCAGATACCTTTGTATCTCTTATGGATTAGCTTAATAGTCTGATCCACTGTTTGCATTTTATCGCTACATTGTCTCACTGTTTCCCTATGCTGTCATACCCATTCGTGGTCTACTTCATGCCACCTGTTGCAACCTACAGCAGCATGCCCCTCCATATCTGGACCTCAAACTCCCCACCACTACTGTACACTTTATTCATTTCCAGCAAATATCAAGCACCATTTGCACAATATTTTAGTTTACCATCCTGCGGTGCTTACATGATAACAACATTTTCTGATTTATTATTCATTTCATGCCATGATTTCATATTTTCATTATGTTAGTTTACGATTCTCTATTATAGTAATCCCCAACTGTTTAGTCTCAGCTATTAATAACTGTTAATTATAAATGGGTTGACTTAGTCGATCAGAAGTAGTTAGTGCATTTTACCTAGGTGTTTACTGATTTTCCTTTACACTAGTGTTTAACATTGAGTACAGTAACACCTGGGTGTGGTTAATGAGTAGTTGTGTGTGTGTTCGATGGTAATCGTGTGGTCATTAGTGCAGTTTAGTCTAGGCTGTATTAGTATGTTGGCGGTTATTGTATGCATTAATAGCTGGGTCATGTTGGCATCTAAGTAGTAAGTTGTGTTAGCAGCCTGGGTTAGTACAGTGTAAGTTGGCAGAATGTAATAGCTTTTGTTAGTAGTCTTTGTAGTATACATTACCAATTCATTGTTATACGTACTATACAGAAGGAATGGACTGTGACAGGGAATGTATGATAGCAGTGAATGAACTTGCAGTAGTACTGAACATTGAGAGTTAGAATGTGCTAACCTCTTAGCTGTGACGGTGTATTAGTAGATCTGAGTTAAACAGTACATAAGTAGACAGTGTGTGAAGGGTATAGTGTGTTAGACAGTAAAACAAATGTGGTAGTCTGTGTTATTGTGTCAGCAATATGGGTTGCTTTGTGTATTAGCACTATATGAGCTACCAGTCTGTGTCAGTAACCTGTTGGGTCAAGGGTGTTAGATAATGAATTTATGTCAGTAATAAAGATCGGGTGAATTGTCTTATATAGTTAGTAATAGCAATTTATGTGCATTAGCCATTTATATGAGTTAACCTGCTATACACTGATACTTGCACCAGTCATATTGTATCAGCACTTGCACACCGGCCTCATCCTTTAGCTAGTAATAGATACCTGTGTCACATTTTCTGCTGATTATTTCTATTTGCATCCAAAATGTTGCTCAATAGATAGTCATTAGGATAATTACAAATTCTGACAAGTACTGTGTTTAATAGCTTTCTGGTGAAAATTTAATCAAAGGCTTTGATCACTGTGTGTTCTCCTGTAAGGTGTTTTTCTGTAAGGTTTCTCTCTAAGAGTTGTGAAATTCTGTTGTTCGCAGCAGTCAGAATTCTGAGTGAAATTTGTTTATGTGAAAATTCTGTTTAAGTTCCGGCGACTATTGTCAGGCTAGTCATGAGCTGGAATCAATCAATATCTGAATGGAATTTCACGGTTTGGAATGTTTTGGAATCTCATTGTTTAGAATCAATCAGCATTTGAAATGAAACGAACCTCTGCTGTCTGTGAGCACTTTCAAAATAGGTGTTTGAAAATTTGTTGTGTGAACTTCATTTTCAAAAATCTGCTATTGGGAAGTCTATTAGTGAAGATTCATTTCAAAGTTTCATGCCATGAAATCGAAAGTATCTACTGTATTAAAAAAATCTGATTATTAACCTGACTGTACTGATTAAACTGAGTTTGCAATTGAAAATTAGTCGATATCTGAATTTCATTGGATGGAAATGAGTTAAGCATAGTGTGTTAGTAGTTATTCTATATTAGTATATGGTGTCAGCAGTATGTTAGCATAATCTGTGTTAGTTAACAGTCAATGGGTGTATTAGTAGTTAGTGTGCGTTAACATGTTAGCAATGAATTATTGTTAGCAGAGTGTGTTAGCATTGTGTGAGTTAGTAAGTCTGTGTAATATTAGTGTGTGTTAGCAGTTAGTCTGTAATACAGCATGTTAGCAGTAAATCTGTGTTAGCAGAGCGTGTTAATCTGTGTTACAGTGTGTTAGATATTATGTTAGCATAGTGAGTTAGATCAGTATGATCATATCATTTTCAAGTGTTTCTGAATGTTCCCTGTCATGCCGCCACCTGTATATACACTACCACTTCAATTCTATTCATCCCCATAACACCTCCACCACACTGTGCACATACCATTTCACCTACACAGTCCCTTCACATTCACCATTCCATCTATATATATATATTCATATATATATATATATATACATATATATATATATATATATATATATATATATATATATACATATATATATACATATATATGTATAAATACATGTGTATATGTACATAGGTATACATATCATTTTCATTTTTCTACACTTTAGATCTTCAATATCTTGGCACATGGGCATTTTTACCATTGAACTCCATGTGATATGCGCCATTCTTCTCTATGTTCATATTAACCAAGTGTTTTGTTGGGAACATATGGGAAGTTGTATTTTCAATTTTAAATGTTATAATAAGTTAGATTATAATGAGAATTTACATTTCCTGTCTTAGATAGAATGAATGAGCATTGTAAATATCATAAATTGCTTATTTTCATGCTTTTTGTCTTTATTTCTCAAAATTTCACGAATGGTGAAACACAAATGGCACGTGCACCATTTCGTAAGAGGTAATTAAATCCTAAGTTGATGATTTACATCAATGGCCATAGTCAGGATGTAAACAAAACTTAGGATTTTTATCTTTTATAAAATAACACTGGATCCACACTGGATCCTTTTCCATCATATTTTCTTTAAATGTTTTTCTCTTTTATCAAAGTTTAGCTTAAAATTAATTCAATGCATATATCAATGGCCATAGTCAGGGTATATTGAGAGTTAATTTTATTTTAAACTCTATAAAAGCACCTAAATGTATTTTATTCTTCACTTGAATTTAAATATGATTATTATATAATACATTCAATGACCATAGTCAAGGATGTATTATATCTTCAATCTTATTTCTAATTCATATAAAGAATGAAATATGCTTTTCAATTCCAGTTTTAAATTCATTCATCATTTAGGATAGAATTGCATTATATCTTCAAAATTCTTTTTTTTCAAAAGTCCAAGTGATCTTGAATATTTTTCTTCAATTTCTATTTCAATTCATCAAATCTATCTCATTTTCAAAGTCCAAATTGACTTTGAAATTTTAAATTCATTTTATATTCAACACTTCAATCAAATTCAAAGTTCAATTTAACTTTGAGATTCTTGATTCATTTTCCAAATTTTAAATTTAAGCTTCAAATTCAAAGTCCAATCTGACTTTGAAATTTATTTGTATATTCAAAATTCAATTCTCAAATCAACTTTGAAATTCCAGGATCATCTTCAGAATTCAAATTCAAGTTCAATTCAAATACCTCAAATTCAAATTCAAAAGTTCAAAATTAAAACTTTGAAATTTCTGATTCGTCTTCTGATTCTTAAATTCAACTTTATCTTGGATTTCAGACCTTCAGATCCAAATCCATTTTAGGATCCAGAATCTAATTCCACCTTGAGTCTCAGACTTCAGATCCAATTCCATTTTAGGATCTAGAACCCAATCTCCACCTTGGATCTCAAACTTCAGATCCATATCCATTTTAGGATCCAGAACCCAATTCCACTTTGGATCTCAGATTTCAGATCCATATCCATTTAGGATTCCAGATTTCGGATCCAACTCCATCTTGGATCTCAGACTTCGGATCCAAATTCTATTTAGGATTCCAGATTTCGGATCTAACTCCATCTTGGATCTGAGACTTCGGATCCAAATCCACTTAGGATGCCAGATTTCAAATCAAGTCTATCTTGATTTCCAAATTCCAAAAACCAATTCCATTCCTCATATCCCATCTAGATCTCTTAAACCCAATTCCATTTTTCACGCTCAATTTGGATTTCTCAAATCTCATTCCGATTTCAAGCTTCAAATATAGAATTCAATTCCATTTCAAATATTCATTTCCTCTCCTAAATCCAAGTTCAAAAGTTCTAAATTCAAAGTCCATTTCTGACTTTGAAACTTCCTTTCCTTTACTTTATTTTCTCAGCTTCCAAACATTCTTTTCAAAAGTCAAGATTTATTCTCAAAATCTGATTATTTCAAAGACTTAGGACTTCAAAATATCTTTTCTGATCTATCTCGAGTTCTAAGTTAGATTCAACTATTCAGAGATCATTTCTTCATTCCATCATCACGTTTTTCACTTGGAAAATCTCAGATTTTCAAAATCATTCTTTTCAAAAGAGCATACATCCTTGCATTGCACAAGCATGATTCTTTGTGCATTTAGACTTAGAATAAATTCTTAGATAATTCTTTAGCAAAGCAAAGAGGCATAAGTTCGACCCTTGGTTCGATTACCCCTGGTAAAGGCGCCAGGAACGGTCGAACCTCGTACCGATGAGCGAATCCCGTCTCCCAATTTTCCCGCAAATATTTCAAAACGGAGGTGAGTAATCTTTTAAAATCTTTTTCAAAATCAAGGTCAAGTGAGACCTTCGCAAAAGGGTTATTCTCTCTCTTCTTTCTTTTCTCTTCTCTTCTCTCTTCTTTTCGGACTTTTATTTTCTCCCTTCAAAAAGGAGGAGATAGAGGCTGGAAAGGAAAAGAGAAGGAAGAGAGAGAAATACCAAGAGAGAAATTTTTTTTGCGATGATCACACCATCCCACCAAAACGCATCAAATAATCAAACCAAATTTGTTTGAATATCCTATTGTGATTTGCCTTTACGAGCTTTGTCTAAGCAAACGATACGTTCCATCGCGATTTACACAATAATTGATTCATAAATGGCGGAAAAGAAAAATAAATAAATCGACACGATGTTTAGACTTAGTAAAGAATAAATCGAGTTAACTTCAACGATACAGACGCCATTGTGTAAATCGCTCTAGGACAATATCTGATATAATGATTCAGATACAGTATATGCACAATGATTTGTCTTATCGCAATTTATACAATGATTGATAAAAGGAAAAAAGTAGAAAGAAAAAAAATCGACACGATGTTTATTGGTGAAGTACAAATCTAGGTAACTTGATAAATACAAATCGACTTAGAACCACATTCTTTAAGTTTCATAATATAATAATATTTTTTTATCATGATTTACTTTTATGAGCTATGTCTATGTGAACGATATGCCCTATCGCGATTTACACAATGACTGATTCATAAAAGGTGGAAGAGAAAAATAATAAACAAATCGACATGATGTTTAGACTTAGTAAACTATAAATCATGACTTATTTGCAACTCGATTTCACTGTAATGATACATGCTATTGTGATTTGCTTAATACCAATTTTCCTATCACAAATTAATTTTACAAGCTTTGTATATGTAAACAATATGTCCTATCGCGATTTACACAATGATTGATTCATAAAAGGTGTAAAGGAAAAACAATAAACAAATTGACACAATGTTTAGACTTAGTAAAGTACAAATTGAGGTAACTTTAACGATACATCATGACCAATGGTTTGGCTTATATACAATACATGTTCATCATCATCAAAGAAAACAGACATCATCATTAGCATCACCCCCACGTCCAAATAGTGATGTGCTTCGAATGCAATCCTGGTGCGCATGAAATCCAGCTTGATAGTACAGAAAGCTTCGAGGCAAAGCTAACGAAGTTGCATATGATATAGATTCCAACAAACAAAGAAGATGGATTCCGCACGACTGTAGCATATTTGTCATGAAGTATATCGAAGATTAGGTAGATATTTTTTCAACTGCGAAGGATGGTTTGCGAACGACAGAGGGTTCGGCAGTAGGAATAGATCAAATAGATGGTCATCAGCATCACCCCCTGTCCATCATGCAAAATATTTGTGCTTGCTTTGGTATGGCGGTAACGATTGAGGATGATTATGGTCATTATATTTTGCATAAGCTTCGATATACTTCACGACAAATACACAACAGTCGTATGTATCATGAATATATCGATGTATACACAGAAGATAACCACCATAATCATCATAAGAGATTATACAGATCTTTTCTTATGACATGAAACAACTACGGTATCAGCATCAAACCCCAGCTATCAAGCACAGGTAGAGGGAACACAGAAGAACAAAAAAGAAAGAAAAATACAAGGAAGAAGAAGAAGGAAAATAAGAAGAAGAAGATGAAGGCATAGGAGAAAAAAGAAAAAGAAGAAGTTGCGCTGCCACGAAAAAGAGGAAGATAGGTTAAATAGATTAGGGTTTTAGACTTGGACAACGGGTCGGGTCGGGTAGGGTTTTGCATAGAATAGAGTTTTACATAGATCTATATTAAGGTTTTACAAACATATTGATATGGTTCACAAAGACAAACAAAGTTATATCGTTGTTGTGGTAACTTTATAAATACAAATCGACGTCCTGATAATTATTTATTAGGATTCTATAATTTTTTATTATAATTTTATAATTCTTTTTTGTAACGTGACATTCTATAAGTATATAAATCTATTTTAATAAGTGTAGCACATAAATGCCACTGAACAAATCAATGTAATGATCGGCCTTCATAAATAAAAACTGAATAAGCATTTAGCGTTGTATACTATGAAAATTATGATTTGCTTTTACGAGCTGTATTTCTACCGTGATTTACACATTGATTGATAAAAGGATGAAATGATTTGCACAAACTTTGATAAAAGGCTGAAACAATTTATACGTATAAAGGCTACGTGCTATCGTGATTTGCTTGATACAATTTGGCTTGCAACCAGTTCTATAAGAGATCTTGATTTGTTTTTTATAAAAGGTGTTCTATCACGATCTGTACACCCATTTTTTATAGAATTTAGGGTTTAGGGTTTGTGATCATCGCAAAATTTTTCCTCTCTTGGTATTCTCTCTTTTCCTTTCTAATCCCTATTTCCTCCTTTTTGAAGGGAGAAAATAAAAAGAAAGAAAAAAAGAAGAGAGAAGAGGAAAAGAAGAGAAGAGAGAGAGAGGAACTCTTTTGCGGGGTCTCACTTGACCTTGATTTGAAAATATTTAAAAAATTACTCGCCTCTGTTTTGAAAATATTTGGGGGAAAATTGGGAGATGGGGCTCGCTCGTCAGTACGAGGTTCGACCGTTCCTGGCGCCTTTACCAGGGGTAATCGAACCAAGGATCGAATTTATGCCTCTTTGCTTTGCTAAAATATTATCTAAGAATTTATCCTAAGTCTAAAATGCACAGAGAATCATGCATGTGCAATGCAAATGTAGAAATGTATGCTTTTGAGAAAATATTTTGGAAATCTAAGATTTTCCAAGTGATTTTTGAAGTGAATGTGATAAGGGAAATGAAGAAATGAATTTTGAATAGTTGAATCTGACTTAGAACTTGAGATAGATTTGAAAAAGGATGTTTAAAGTTCTAATTCTTTGAAATAATCGGAGTTGGGAAAATAAATCTTGATTTGAAAAAGAATGATTTTGAAGCTGAGAGAGAGAAAGAGAAATAAAGTTTTCAGAGTCAGAAGTGAATTTTGAATTTGAATTCTGGATCTGGATTTCAAAGTAGAGATGAAAATTTGAAATGGAATTGGATTTCATGTTTAAAGTTTGAAATCAGGATGGGATTTGGATTTTGAGAAATCCAAATGGAATTTTAAAAATAGAAGTGGATTTAAGAAGTTCAACTGGGAACTGAAAATGGAATTAGATTTGAAATCTGAAAACCAAGATAGATTTGGATTTGAAATCTATAATTGGGAATAAAATTGGATTTGAAATCTGGGATCTAAGATGGAATTTGAATCCAAAGTCTGAATCCTAAATGGAATTTGGATCTGAAGTCTGAGATTTAAGATGAGGTTGGATTCTAGAATCCTAAGTGGAATTGGATCTGAAGTTTGGGATTCAAAATGAAGTTGATTTCTAGGATCCTAAATGGAATTGGATCTAAAGTCTAAGATCCAAAATGAAGTTGATTTCTGGGATCCTAAATGGAATTGGATTCTAATTTTAGAATTGGATTTTTGAAGTTTTAAATTTAGAAGATGAATCAGAGATTTCAAAGTTAAAATTGAACTTTGAAATTGAATTTTGAGATTGCTGAATTGAATTTGGTTTTGAATTGGAAGTTGAATTTTGAATGTAGAAATGAATTTCAAAGTCAAATTTGGACTTTGAGTTTAGAGTTAGAATCTGAAGATGGTATTTTGAATTTTACAAGAGTTTAAAAATTGATTTAAGAAGTGAAGAAGATACTTGAAGGAAATTACTTGGATTTTGAAAAAGAATTTTTGAAAATATAATGCAATTCTATCCTAAATGATGAATGAATTTAAAGAATTTTGAAATTGAATTTTGAAAAGCATATTTCATTCTTTAAATGAATTGAAATAAGATTGATGATATAATACATCCCTGACTATGGTCATTGAATGTATTATATAATAATCATATTTAAATTCAGATGAAAAATAAAACACATTTTGGTTGCTTTTATATAGTTTAAAATGAAATTAACTCTCAATATATCCTGACTATGGCCATTGATATATATTTTGAGTTAATTTTAAGTTAAACTCTGATAAAAGAAGAAAATATTTAAAAATATGATGAGTTTGGAAAAAGATCCAGTGTGGATCCAATGTTATTCCATAAAAGATGAAAATCCTAAGTTTTGTTCACATCCTGACTATGGCCATTGATGTAAATCATTAACTTAGGATTTAATCACCTTTTATTAGAATGGTGCACGTGCCATTCGTGTGCCCATTTGTGATTTCTTGAGAAATCAAAGAAAATAATAAAACAGAGGGTATTTACATGCTCATTCATTCTATCTAAGACTGGAAATGTAGAGTTTTCATTAATATCTAGCTTATTACAACACTGGAATTGAAAATATCGAAAACTTCTATTTCAGCTTTTCATATATTCCTGCAAAATGAAGTAGCACAAAAAAAAAGTAACAGAGAAAATGAAAATGCAAATAAACAAACGTTCAAAAAGAAATGGATCGAATAATAATTCTAAACAATCATTTTAGCCACTTAAAATGGGAAGCATAAAGAGAGGGAGAGCCTCTCACCAGTTTAGCCGAAACTGAATGGACTCCCGCGGACTGGTTTCTTCGTTGATTTCTGAAGAGTTCTTGTATACTATTGCATGGGAAAGCTCTTTCTCTACTTCGATGTATAAAGAATCAGAAAAGGGAGATGATGAGGCAGATAGGGAGAAGAAAAAGAAGAAGAAGAAGGGGATCAGTGCGAATAGATGCTTAGTCGATGCCTGCTCCCTTCCCCTTGCGTCCCTTTTTATAGAGAGGGGAGGAAGGGTCTGGAGGAAGTTGGCGATGAACGCTTCCAGCGGGGCCATCGAAGGGCGAAGGTGGATGAAGGGTCCTTTGTGAATTGGAGACTCCGCGACTCCTCTTTTCTCAACAGAAGTCTGCTAGGCATTTTTAGATCAAGTCCAAATAGTTTAGGTTTTTTTTTTCAAAAAGCGGTTCTTTTTAGGATTTTCTTAGAAAGATGGTTTAAACAAAACAAAATAAATTTTCAAAAGGGGCTTCTAAAACTCTTTTTTTTTTGGAATTTTCCATTTTGAATTTTTTTGTTCCTTTTCTCTATATTTTCTATAATTTTTGTACTTTTGAAATAAAAACTATGAAACTAAGGGAAATTAAGGGATTTAAGAACCATTTTGTAATTTTTGAGAAATATTTACAAAAGAAGGGTTTTCTAAGAATTCAAGGCTATTCTCTGAAAATTCTTCAGAAAACGGGTTCGGATCCAAGGTTTTGAGGAAATATTTGAGGTTTAAACCTTGAACTGAGAAATACAACGTGATGGATCCAAACAGATACCGGATGAACTGTCTAAGCCTTTCAAAAGTTATTTTGGGTAATTTTGAGAATTTGGTTTAAAATTGGATAACGAAGCTCAGATTTGGATTCTGATATTGGATCCGGCTCCGAAATCGAGTCAGATATATAAAATGAATTTAGTTTCAGTAAAATCTGAGAGATAAACTGGAATTTAGATTTAAAACTGACTCAATTACCCAGAAAATGGGGGCAAAGGGCAAAAAGGAAATATTTATAAAATTTTGAAAATTTTGGGGTGTTCACAGATGCCCCTCTTTGCTACTAAGCCGGTTGAAAGCCGAGCTTAGTGGCAAAGAAAACACTCCAAATTTTGCAAAAATGCCCCAGTCAGCAGAATTGAAACTGGGTGTGGAAGAATTTATTTGAAAGACATGGCTTCTCAGGCTTAATACCTTATCCTGAATGGCTTTGGGGAGATGAAATCCTCGAAAATGATATGACTAGATAACAGGAGTGAGGAAATTGTGATGGGACTTTGGATAAAAATCACAAAATGGTGAAAATAAGAATTTTAATTAAGTCTCGTGGGTAAGACAAGATCAACTTTAGGTGACTGAGATGTATAACAAAAGAGGTTTTCCCAATTCTGGCGGCTTCAGGATGGGAGGATTGAGAAGATACTTCTTGATTCGATTGAACGATTGCTGGCATTCTGGCCCCCATTCGAACTTCATTCCTTTTCTGAGTAAGTGGTTGAAGGGCTCACATCTCATCGCCAAGTTGGAAATAAATCGCCGGATTGACTGCATACGTCCTTGAAGGCTACGCAGTTCTTTGAGATTCTTTGGGGGTGGCATATCAATGATAGCCTTTGCTTTGGCTGGGTCTACTTCAATTCCCTTTTTGCTGACCAGAAAACCCAACAATTTGCCTGATTCGACTCCAAAGACACACTTTTGTGGGTTAAGCCTTAACTTATAAAGGATGAGTCGCTTAAAGACTTGATCAAGGGCTTCAAGGTGATCTTCTCCCTCTTTAGATTTCACGAGGATATCGTCAACATACGCATCCATGATTTTGCGCATCTGATCGTGAAAGATAACGGCCATTGCTCTTTGGTACGTTGCTCCCGCGTTCTTGAGTCCAAAAGGCATAACTGTATAGCAGAAAGTGCCCCAAGGCGTAGTGAAGGAAGTTTTTGATTGGTCGCGGGCGGCCAACTTAATCTGATTGTAGCCGGAATATCCATCCATAAAAGAGAACATAGCATGTCCTGCCATGCTATCGACTAGAAGATCGATGCTTGGAAGTGGATAGTCATCCTTCAGAGTTGCCTTGTTGAGGTCTCTGAAGTCTATGCAGATCCTAACTTTGCCACTTTTCTTTGGGACAACGACGATATTGGCTAACCAATCCGGGTAGTCAATAGCTCGGATAAATCCTGCTTTGAGCAAATCTTCAAGTCCTTCTTTGACTTGTTGTTCTATTCTGGGATCCATTTTTCTCAGCTTTTGCTTAACTGGCTTAGCATCTGGCTTCAAGACGAGTCGGTGTTCGACCAATTTTGGGTCCAAGCCCGGCATATCTTCATATGTCCATGCGAACACTTCCTCATGTTGCTTGAGAAAATTTGTAAGTCTTTCCTTCTCTTCTGGACTCAAACTGGTTCCGATCTGGAGAATTTTGGGATCTTCTTCTGAACCGATATTGACCTCTTCAGTAGGATCTTGTACTAGAGGAGATGGTTCGTCCTGCTTCTGAACAACGGCGAACTCTGGTAACTCTTGCAGAGATTGATCATATTCTGCACAATTATCTGACTGCTTTGCAATCTTGCCATCTTTGGTGCTCGCCTTGACTATGTGAATTGCTGCCGACTTCTGGAAAGCCTTTGGATTGAGAACGAGTTTCTTGATTGCTCGGGAAGACATTCTGAAATTTTTGGATGAAAAATTTGGTTCAGATAAATCGGTCTATAGTAAGACATGCAATCATTTGAAGAGAACCATGCATAAAATTGAATTATAAAATGAAGAGATAGACAAAAAGGGAATAAATGGCATCCAGATAGACAAAGAAATTTGAAATTTTATTGATTGAATTGATCAATGACATTTGATAAAATGAGACATTTATTTTGGAAATAATAGAAAGAAATAACAAATGGTCTTTATTGTGCCCCTTTGACAAAAACAGTCTTCTTTGACGAGCCTCCTCCGGAGAACCCTAGTCCTGCTCTGTGGGGACGATGTTTCTGGATCACTGGCTCGATGCGGCCGTCTTCATTCTTGCCGAGTCCCTTGAAGGGTTGATAACCATGCTTCAGGAGTAACTCAAATCCCTTTCTTGACTTCATGAATTGTGGAAACAATGGGTGATCCTTAATGGTGCTGTAGTCGATTCGGCCTCCAACCTTGAAGAATTGAGGACCTCTCCATCGGGTCATGGCTACCGTGTGCGAAGATAGTTCTGAGAATGCCTGAAGTATTTCTCGATTCTCTCCGAGATTGATCTCTTCACTTTCCCTGATGCTGGGAATATCCGCGTTGAATGATGGCCGAGGAATCATGGGTTGCGGGAGCCTTTCTTCTGGGTCTTCTCCCAGTATAGTGGTAATCATTCCACCTTTTGACCACTTTACACATTGACGCAGGGTAGAAGGCACTGCATTAGCATTGTGAATCCACGTCCTTCCGAGCAGCAAGTTGTAGGTGGGTGGCACATTAACCACATGGAAAAGGACGGAGTGCACCGAATAGTTGATGAATACCTCCAGAAATATCTTCCCTTTTGTCGTTTGACCATGGTTGTCAAATCCATATATTGTGATGGGATCTGGGATGTATTCTTCATCTTTGATCCCTAATGCTTTTGCGGTCATCTCGGGACATATATTGAGGTTGCTGCCTCCATCGACCAGCACATGCGGTACTGTCATTCCTCTGACTCGAACGACAATGTACAAGGCATTATTATGGAAGGAATGAGGCTTTGGAAAGTCCTCATCCGAGAAGGTGATAGGCGCATTTGTCATGGCAGAGTTCACAATCTGTGTCATGTCTTCAGGAGTGGTACTGGGCTTAACCTTGATTTTCCTAAGTAAATCATCTAGTACTTGCTCGTGCTTGTTAGAATTCTTGGCCAAGTCAAGGATGGAGACATTGGATAAAGCGGTCAGAGGCTTCTGACTTGAATTCTCCAGCCTGGGTTTGATAATTTGCTTGAAGAAGTCAGGAGTTTCCTTTGACTTGGGGGCTGACTTCATAGATGCTTCCGAAACTTTCATTTTGCCGAATGCTGAAATTAAGTCCATCTTCTTGGAATCAGGAGCTGCTTGTCGTAGCACTGACACCTGATGCTGAACATGTAGATCTCGTGCAGAACACGGCTTGATGTGCTCATGCGGCAGAAATGGCTGTGTTGATACTACAACTGTGGTGTGCGAAGGGAAGGAGTGATTGAGAATGTTCATTTTCTCTTCTTATTCTCCTTCTACCAATAGATTCTTTTCAATGAGATCTTACACAATGTTTTTGAGAACAAAGCAGTTCTCAGTGTTGTGTCCCACTGTCCTGTGGAACTTGCAGAACTGATCTTTCCATTTCTCCATGGCTATAGGGGGATCGGCTAATCTGGGCAACTTAACCATTTCCTTTGATAGCATGTACTCGAGCACATCCTCGAGTGATTGGTCAAGAGGAGTAAACTTTCTGTCGTAACTCCATCCTTCATGTTTGGTCTTCTCACGCAGTTTCGGCCCTTGATCCTGCTGAGGAGGCTTGCTGTACTGAGGAGCAGGCTTTCCTTTCTGGTCCTTGTTGTTCGAACTGCCTGAGCTGTAGCAGTAATCTTTCTTCTGCCCTTTGTGCTGATTTCGGCCTTTGTTGCTGTTGCTGGCAGAATAAGTGAAGTGAGCTTTCTTTTTCTGCTCACCTTGGGAGTTGTTCTTGGAAAAGGTGAAGCCTTCATAGACTTCATTTTCCACACTTAGTTCGAGCCATTCGGCTCGTTCTGTCAGCTCAATGAAGGTCCTGGATGGTGCTGTGGAGATCAATCCTCTTAACGACTGCGAAAAGTTGTTGAGGATTAGGGACAGGGCGTGCCTTTCCGAGATAGGATCTCTCATTTTGTTGCAGACCGATCTCCATTTGTGAATGAAGTCCCGCGCCTTTTCATTCTCGTTCTGCCTCAAATTGCAGAGATGGCTTAATGTAGGCAGCGCTTCTGTGTTGAACAAGAAGCGTTCAATAAACAGATTCACAACTTTGTCGAACTCCTTAAGCTCAATTGGGTTGATATGCTCAGCATACCACTTGGCTGCAACTCCTTCCAAGCTGCGGGGGAAGCATAGAAATAGTGCTTTGTTGTCCCTTTTGAACCGAGAGCATTCTGCGAAGAATGTGGCGAGATGAGCTTTTGGGTCGCCAGAACCATCGAACTTGATGAATTTACGGGGGAGATTCTCCAGATCATCATCCCCTTCTAAGCCGTCATAGAAGTCCTCACTGGTGAAGACTTTCTTGCCCTTGTCGCGGGCTTGCAGATCCTTGACAACTCGGGCCATTTCCTTGAATTGTGTCTGCAGGGGCTCTTCTGCGACCTGGCTTTTTGATTTGTGACTCCTTCTTTTGGCCACGTTTCTGAAATGCCGAAGGCACCTCATATTCTTCATCGGTATCATCTTCGTCTGAAGTATCTTGAACATTCTCCTCAGAGGACTTGGTTGACCTCTTGGCCACACGATCTCTAATTCTCTGACTGAATGGATTTTTGTCTGAGCTGGTGCCAGCCTGCTCACTCATCATCCTCTTCATTATTTTCTGAAACATCGCGTATATCTGAGGGTCGATACCGTCATCTTCTTGCTGCTCTTGGTCTTTGTCTGACCTTGGCGAATTCATCTCTCCTTCTGATGTTGATGAGTAGCTGATATGCTGAATTGGTGTGGTCTTCTTCCCTGACCTTGTCTGAACCATCAAATGCTGCGAAGGCTCTCTGCGGGATAAAGTCTTGATTAGACTCTAAGGAAATTTTTAGATTGGGAAGAAAATTATATGGTGGACAATTGGAAGAATATCCCATTACTAGGGATGGAGTCATCGCTGGAATCACGACAATTGTGTTGTCGTTCTTTGTAAGAGAAATGAACAACAGAAAATGTGCCTTGTTACCTAGGCGAGGTCGTCAACCATGAGGAAAAACGCCATTTTGAAGGAAAGAGATATCTCTTGGAAAACAATCCACAAACGGGTTTAGAATAAGGAGAAGGCAAGTGGGTAAACAATTTCCACCGCAATGCACGAGGACAATAAGGTGAAGAATTTTTGCAAATAGACAAAAGAATTGAAAATCTAATGAGAGAAAATATATGATTTTGGAAAATTGCAGGCAGGATAAAAAAATGCAGCTGGAAATTTGGGATCCAGTGGAACGGGAGAATAGAAAATTACCTAGAGTTTTGAAAGAAATTGGATATTTGAGAAAATCATCCAGGGTTTGAGAAAATAAAGGGAAAAGGTAAAAAAATATGGATATTTGAAAATATTTTGGGAAAATATGAAGAAAATAAAGGTAGCATACAAGCAATCACACCCTGCACAAACATTTATGCACATTCAGCACTCCCTAAAAAGGCTGACTCTAGATGCATCATTTTAAAAACAACTGTAGGACCCTAATCCTAACTCTAGGTTCAGATCATCTTTATCCAATCCAGTTATGTCGATATACCTGAATCGAAATTCGAGGTACGTGACATATAATTCCAACTTCGGTTCTAGGATAAGGTTTTCCAACATCCTTGACTTGAGCGCCTACCGATATACTTCGGACTGTGGCCCGCGGTACGTGGTAGGGGGGCATTAACCCAAATAATTGGCCCAGTTGTGAGGCTCTGTCCCGAACTAGGGTTCTGGAAGAGAGCCCAGCAACGTGAAGACCGGGTAATGATAGGTAATGGAGATTTTGAAAAATGATCACATGCAAGAAATAGAAGGCTTTAAGTCCTAGAGAGATAGACTTTTGAAAATCTTTTGAAGAAGCATACATTGTTTGCATTCAGATCCTAAATTGAGGAGAGTTGTGTTTAGACCTAAGTCTATGTGAGCATGAAAGTTTCTCCTCAATCTGGTCCTACCAAACCATGCCTAGGCTATATGCAGTCAATGTCAGTTAGGTCAGAATCTAGGCTCCTAGGTTCACATGATATTGAAAGTAAAGAGCTGACATTTTGTGAACACAATTTTAATAATTGAACTAATTCAAACACACTTTTGATCAGACAAGGACAGGTCCCATCACGGTCGCCAAACCTGTTATCGTCGCGAAATTTTTCCCGTCTTCCCTTCCTTGCGGAAGAGAAAAAGGAAAATGATTTCACGCTTCAAACTTGACTGGATTTTGGAAATTGTTTTGAAATACTCGCCTCCGTTTTGAAAATTGCGGGAAAATCCATGGGATGGGGCTCGACCTGTCGGTACGAGGTTCGACCGTTCCTGCCGCCTTTAACAGGGGTAATCGAACCAAGGACCAAAATTGTGCTTGACTTAGTTAAATCATCGAAATTATGTTCTATCCTAAATGCATAGAGAATTCAGGCATGTGCTATGAGATTTTGGAAAATGGGAGTAGGAAAAACATGATGTATGCTTGGAAAACATTTGGAGTTGAGAAACATTTCTCAGAAAAAAAGGTCAATTTCTCAGAAAACTCAGATGAAAAAGGGTTTTTGAAATCATGAGAAAGTTCATAAAGACTTGGGAAAATCATGAATGATTGAAAATCCTGGGGAAATAGAAGTGATTCTTGAGAAAAGGTGAACATTTGAAAAGGGGAAACATTTCTCAGGAAAACTCTGACTTTGAGAGTTTTCTTAGGAAAATGATGGAAAATTTATAGGAAAACTCATTGGAGAAGGAAATTCAAAACTTGGGAAATTGAAATCCTGGGAATTTTACCCTTGGAATCCTTGGAAATCGATTTTGATCTTGGAGAAAGATTGGAAAACTCTTTTTGAAAGTCTTAAGAAAATAACATTTTCCAGGGAAACTATGGAAAAACTTGACTTGGGAAAACCGATTTTGGAAAATCCTCAGAGTTTCTTGAGAAATCGATTTCTTGAGAATGAAGTTTTCTTAAGAAAATCATGGGAAAACCAATGATTTCATGATGCAAATGATATGAGTGAATGAATGCACTTTGAAAAGATTTTCTGAGAAATTTGTTGGAAAATGTGCATTAAGTCAAAATAAATCCTTCACATATTCTGACTGTGGCTATGAATATGTTCAGAGTTTAATTGATTTAATGCACAATACTTTGAAAATATTAGAAATATGATGTGCATTTTAAGATAGCCTAAGAGTGTAGGCTCAATGTGACTAGTAGAAAGATGATGGATCTGGGTCTCCTCCATATTCCGACTAGGGCCGTAAATATGGATTCCACCGAGTTCATCAACTTCCTAAGAGTTGGTGCACGTGCCATTCGTGAACATCCATAGTGCTTTTGAAATAAAATGCATGAATCACATAAACATGATATTGCAGGAATTTAAACTATATGATATGCATCCTAGTCTAAGCAGGAAATTAAATATCTTATTCCAAAATTTACATTATTACATCACTAAATAAATGAAATAAAAGGAAATTGCAGACTTCAGCTCCTTCTTTTGAATATCCCTGCCAAACTTGAAATAAGGTTAGCTCAAATATGTGGGTTTTTCCAAGATTTTCCAATAATATTATGAAATTATTGGATTTAATTGGATATAAACCCTAATCTCATGCTTCCTTGATATTTGAAATGATGTAACTGCAGGAAATTCGGTGGAAAATAGTTTGAAATTCGAAATGGTGGTCAAAATAACCAAAATACCCCTAATTATAAAGTTATACCTTTAAAATCAGGGTTTAACTTGGTAAAATTGAGATTTCGAAATTCAAATTGAAACAAATGATGATGAAATGCAGTATGAGATATTATGACATGCTGCTAAACACATTAGGACTATAAAATCAGAATTTGGCATTTTGCAATTTATCCAAAATAACGAATTTTGCATGTTTTTCGCTTGGATCTGGGTCCTGCGGGACCCTGTTTTGATATTATGGCTAATCCGAACCTCAAATGGATTCCAAATTGCACCAAATTCGGTATGAAGCATCTAATTACTCTGATAAACAGCCTAGAGTGCTAAAAATTATGAAATGATATGATTTAAATACTAAAATTTAAAGAAAGTCCTAAAATGGTGGATTTTGCCTATGGATCCGAACCAAATACACTGCTTAACATGATAATGCAAGATTTACACCATGAAAACTTTTGATATTTTTCAGACTGCTAAAGGACCCGAAATGGAACATTTTTGGTTTTTACAGCCTCGGGATTTGAGCCATGGTGAGTTCAGTAATAGGGATTTAGTTCTGATAGAGGTAAAAATCACACTAATCTAATGTAAAATGCTAAACAAATAGAAAACAGCCATGGAAATTTTTTATAATTAACAAAGATACTCAGGAAACCTATATGAACAACGTTGATGTTCATGAATTTGGCATTTGATCAACATAAACATGGATAAAAATATAACTTTTCATTCCTAAATTAACCGAACAGACAAATGTGACCAAACAGAGGACTGACAAGAAAAATTCGAAACAGGTATCACGACTGTTCTAAAAATCACAGGCGTTCAGATACAAACATACGACATCTCGGACATAACTTTCACTTTTTACAGTTTTGGATTTAGAGCAATACCCAAAGAGAACCCATCGACCTAAGTCGATCCAAAGTCTCAGAGGCCCAAATCAGGCTCTGACATGTGTCCCGAACTCCCGGATTTTTGTCAGATATAAATAAAATCAGAAAAATATGAGAAAATCAGGTCAAAAAATAGACATTCTCCCGAGTTCATACCATCTTTTGGATCGAAATTCTGATCTCCCATGAGGGAGATCGCGATTTTACAAGTCGGAAAATAATTTTTAAAATGCATCCGGGGTAACAAAACCCGACTTGCCATTTTGAATGTTTACCGCAGTAAACAAATTCATATGCTTCCGAATTTTTGGCACAATATTAGGGACACCTAAAAGCGCATTCCGTGATTTTTTTAGGATTTTTAATAAAAAATCAATGCATTAAATGACGTGTGTACTGACTGATAAAAACAGAGAACTACTGAAAATGAGCAGAATTGAAATAAATGCTAAATTAATCCTAATTAATTCATGAAACGTGCTAAATTAATGAAATAAAATGCAAATTAAATCTAGCTAAATGCATGAATGCTAAAAATCATCAAGGAAGCATAATCATGTATTTTTATATATGCCATTTCATGAGAATAGCTCAATCCATCACTCGGATGAGCTCTTTCTTAAAACGACTCTCGAATCGAATTATGAAATCAAATCAAGAGGAAAAGAGGTGCACCTTGCTTCGTTAGGCAGTGTTGAAGCTTTTGAAAGGGACGGCTATCACGGGCTTCGTTCGTCCTTCGATCCGGGCTTCGGATGATTCACCAAAATCGACCCACCGTGCCTTCTTCACTGAGCCAAAGGGGGTGTGAATTCCAAAGTGCAAAAGTCGGGTTCTCAAGAAGGCTAGGTCGAATTTTCAAGTCCAACAGGAGTTCTCAAAAGATGGTCTCCTCATGCTGGGAGTGGAGCCTTGTTTTTATAGATTTTTCTGAAAAATTTGAATTTCAAATAGGTTCAATCTGAGCCCTCCATGTGGCGGCATCTCAGGGGGTGCTATCTGAGGGTTTGAAATTCGAATTTGGCTTTTGCAGGGAGCCCTCAGGTGGCGCCACCTCATGGTGTGCTACTTTTATTAAAAATAAAATAAAAATAAAATTTGAAGCCAAGTGGGACTTTGGATTGGCGCCACCTCAAAAGGAGATTTGAGGTGTAAAGCTGGAAACAATAGGAGCATGCCATGTGGCATCACCTCTGGAGGCTCTTGACACATGTCAGAAGGATAGGAGTGGAAGAAGCAAACTATTCCACCTCAGAGGAATTCAAATTCTACTTTTCTGCAGGAATGGAGAGGCTGACATGTGGCGGACAAGTGTCAGTTGTCTGGAGAAGTCTTCTCAAATGGCGCCACCTCAGAAGGTGAATTTGAATTTCAAATGGAGGTTGGCTCTAGAGAAATGGAGAGTGGACATGTGGCATTTCCTCATAATAGCTCCTACAATGCCATGTGGCAGTTAGGAAAGGCAAGGAACATGTGGCGCCATCTTGGCCAAGTAGAAAAAGGTAGAACTCCAGGATTTTCGCCACCTAGCTCTTGTCTTAAAATTTTTGAATGGTTGCTTTTCTGATGGAAGCCAAGAGTGACATGTGTCCTCTACTTTTTCTGAAGGAGGTAGAAGGAGACATGTGTCACCTGAGCAGAGAATGACACGTGGCAGAGGGGAGAGAAAGAGGCCCAAGCCATGTGACGCCATCTCAAACAAAATGAAAAAGGTAGAAGTTCAGGATTTGCGCCACCTATGGAGAGATTTGAATATTTGAATTCTAGTTTTTTCTGAAGAGAGCAGGAAATGACACATGGCATCTGCTTTTTCTGAGAAGAGCAGATAATGACATGTGTGCTCTGCAGGAGACACTCTTCAAATGGCGCCACCTCAGAGGGGACAAGCCTACCTTTTCTGGAGGAAGCTAGGAGTGACACGTGTCTCCTATTTTTCTGAGAAAGGTAGGGAGAGACATGTGTCAGGCTACTTTTTCTGAAGGAGGGAGAGGTTGACACGTGTCCTCTGCAGGAGACACACTTTAAGTGGCGCCACCTCAGAGGAGACAAGCCTCCACTTTTTCTAGACAGGACAACCTATGACACTTGGCATCTCCTGGTGTTCTTTGAAATGACACATGGCGCATGATAGGTCTGGTGGATACTAACACATGGCAAATAAATGGGATGACATGTGGCGGCTTCTTAAGGTAGCCCCACACTGACACTTAGCATGGAAATGGGAGGAGAGAGAAAAGACAAGTGGCGCCAATCCAGGGGACAAGGCTCCTATATTTTTGGGTTATTCAAAATTCAAATTTTTAAAAGAAAAGCTTGTGTGACACCACCTCAGTGTGGGTCCCACATTGCTTCTTTATTGAAATAAGGATAAAACAACAACTTCTTTTTGGAATTTTCATAAAATCTGGACAAATTGGTAAAACAGGAATTTTTGGAAAGAGTTGGCCCCTGTAGGGCGATTTTGTAAAAGGAAGATATTTGAAATAGCTAACAAAAAGGCAAAATCTGAGTTGAAGTGGCTGAAATCCATATTGAAAACTATCCAGATCGTTTTCCTGAGAAAATATTTTGAAATTAAGAGTCCTTGGGGTAAAATGGGAAGAATTGATAATTTTGAAGACCCAGGGTTTTGAAATCGATTTTAAAAATAGTTGAAATTCTAATCTGGATTGAAAATTTTGAAATCAAGAGTTCTGGACCTCGAAATGACATGCTGTGCAGTGCAGTGAGATGAAATGCTCATGCAATGATATGTAATGTCATGTCTTATGCAATAGAATCTTGAACCAAGACTTGGAGATTCCTGTCTCCTGTCAGGAGTAAAATTTTGAACATCTGAGATAAAAATAAAGAAATTTTGAGAGTTGCAGATGAAATTTAGACTTTTGCAAGGTTCGGGCTCAGAAAATGACCATTTTGCCCTCCGGCGATTTCAAAAGGCTGGATGATGATGTTTGGTGAAGATGTCGGGGAGGTGAGTGAAAATTTGGGGTGTTTACATAACCCCAACCTTCATGCTTTGGCTTCTTTTGACTGCTTGCTTTCTGCTGGGAGCGGGATTGAAGGGGTTTGGCTTGGACGGCCGACTGGTCTGCTATTTTGCTTTCCCCCAGAATATTCTTATCAACATGATCCTGAATGATATTCTTGAGGACAAAACAATTTTCTGTATCGTTTCCTATTGCGCGGTGAAACTTGCAAAATTGCTCTTTAAATCTACCCATGATTGACGGGGGATCAACGACTTTTGGTAAACGAACCATGCCTTTTGCGAGCAGATTTTCTAAAACAGTCTCGAGCTTCTGATCCAGCAGGGTGAACTTTCGATCAGTGCTCCAGTCTTTGTGTTTTGGTTTTTCTTTCTCTCTCCCTTTACGTTGGGGACTGGGCTGACGAGGTTGATCATTCCGCTTGGCTGGTTCCTTTCTGGTGCTTGACTCGGGTAGTTCTGATAGCATTTTTGTTATCATTTTTTGAAACATTCTGTACATGACTGGATCAATCTCATCTTCATTGGTCTGGTCCTGCTTCTTGACCAGCCTTAGAGAACTCATCTCTTCGACACTCCATGGCGTTTGTTCTCTTTCCCGACCTTGTTTGAACCACGGTGAAAAATGCCAATGCTTTCTGTAGAGTAAAAGAATGGTTTAGACTGAAGATTTTTGAGAGAAATAGAGATGATGTAGGAGATGTCAATGACTCAAAAAGAGATGAAAATCTGGTAGACATGGAGAAAAGAAGTTTGACAAGATTTCAACATTTGAAAAATTGCAGGCAGAATCAAAATAAGGTTGGAAGTTCGAGATCCAGAAGAAAAAAATGATGAAAATCACCTGTTGTTTTGAAGAAAATAAAGGAGAATTTGGAAAATCGTTCAGGGTTTGAATAAAACAAGAATTTTAGATAGTATATGGAAACAAATGGAATTTTTTTTTTGAAAAATCGTCCAGTATTTTAGAAAACTTATGGAAAAATGTAAGAAACTGACATTCAAACACGTCCTGTATAAACAAGTATGCACATACAACATTCCCTAAAAGCTGACTCTAGATGCACAAGTTTTGAAATAGCTGTAGGACCTTAATCCTAACTCTAAGGTTCAGATCATCTGTGTCCAATCATGCTATGCCTATATACTCGAGCCAAGGCTCGATGTACGTGGCATAAAATCAATTTCTCCGGTTCTAGGTTCAAGTTTTCCAACATCCTTGAGCACCTGCCGATGTACGTTGGACTATGGCCCTTGGTACGTGGCAGGGGGGTTTTCACCCAAATAGGTGGCCCAGTTGTGAGGCTCTGTCCCGAACTATGGTTCTGGAAGAGAGCCCAACAACGTGAAGACCGAGTAAAAATAGGTGGGGTGATTTTTTGAAAACATGATTACATGCAAGAAAATTAGAAGGCTCTAAAACCTAAAGAGATAGAGATTTTGAAAATTTTGAAGAAGCAAACATTGTTTTCATACAAATCCTAGATTGAGGAGTGTTGTATTAGACCTAAGTCTATGTGAGCATGAATAAATCTCCTCAATATGGGCCTACCAAACCATGCCTAGTCTACATGCAATCCATGTCAGCTGGGTTTTAGTATAGGCTCCTAGGTTCACATGATATCATGAAATAAAAGCTGACATTCCATGGAACACGATTTTGAAAATTTAAACTAAGTTAAGCACATAATTGATCAGGCGAAGACAGGTCCCATCACGGTCGCCAAACCTGTTATCATCGCAAAATTTTTACTTTTGCAAGTCAAACTGACCTTTGAAAAAGATTTTGAAAATAACTCACCTCCGTTTTAAAATGCAGGATAATTTCGAAGAATGGGACTCGCCTGTCGGTACGAGGTTCAACCGTTCCTGGCGCCTTTACCAGGGGTAATTGAACCAAGGATCAATTGTATGCTTAACCTTTCTCAACTTGTCTAAATCATATTCTATTTCCTAAATGCACAAAGAATCATGCATGTGCTATGGATTTCAGAAAATGCATATTTGAAAAAAATGATGTTTGCTTTGAATATTGGAATACTTGATTTCTTTGAATTCAAACTTTGAACTTGAAAATATAACTTGGAAAATCGAATTTGGAACTTGGGAAATACTTGAAATATCATTGGCAAATCCATATTTTGAGAAAATCGATTTTTGAATAAGACTTAGAAAAATTTTGAGAAAACTGATTTTATGATTTGGAATTTGAACTTGCAAATGAATGAATATGGATTTGAAAGACTTGATTTTGAGGAATTGAGAAAATATTTTTTGTATTTTTGAGAAATGCAGTGCATTTTTGAAGTTAGCCTAAGAGTGTAGGCTGAATGTGGCTAATACGAAGATTATAAATCTAGGTCTCATTCGTATTCTGACTATGGCCATAAATACAAATTCCACCGAGTTTGTCAACTCCATAAGAGCTAGTGCACGTGCCATTCGTGTAGACCATAGTGAATTTGTAATATGTGCATGAATAATGCATTCATCAGATATTAAAATTTGCAGAATTAAACTATATGTAATGCATCCTATTCTATGCAGAAATTGAAATTCTTATTCCAAATTTACATTTAATTTACATTACTAATTGAATTTAAATGACTGAAAATTAAAGTCTTCAATGTCTGTGCAAAACTAGAAAACTGGTTAGTGAAGATATGTTGGCTTTTCTAGATTTATCCAGTAATATCTCGAAATTGCTGGATTTTGCTAGATATAAGCCTTTTTCCATGATTCTCATAAATTAAAATGATGAAATATGAAATAAAATTGAATAAATAAGGAAGATAAGATATGAAATTTTCGAAATTGGGGTCAAAATGACCAAAATACCCCTGATAGCAAGACTATGACCTTGAAATCAGGGTTTTCAGAAAAATATTTTATAAAATGTAACTTTTGAAAAGCAAATAATGACAAATTGAACTAAGTAAGATATGACATGATTAAAAATATAAAAATTAGGGTTTAGAATTTCGAAATTGAGGTCACATGACCAAATTGCCACTGATAGCAAGACTATGGCCTCGAAATCAGGGTTTTCTGAAATAGATTTTGGTAAAAACTTGGGATTTATGATTGAAATAAGCACAAAATCAAACATGAAACATCCTAATATGATTATAAACATGAGTAAACCATAAAAACATGAAATTACACCCGAAAATCAAGAAATATCCCAAATATCATGATTTTGGCAGTGTTTTTGGATCTTTCAGGGACCCTGTTTTGCAATTTGATCAATTTAGGCATCAAACAGATTCCAAATTTCATAAAAATTGATACCTGCACTTGTTGTGTCTTTGAAGTCAGATTGAAATCATAAAAATATTTTTTTGACATTATTTTAATCCGAAAATTGCATTAAAACCCTAAAATAAGCTATTTTTAACCTAGGTCACAAACCAGTTTCAGAGTTAGACCCGAATCAGGGGTCAATCCTCCATGAAAACTTCTGAATTTTTATAGAGACAAACTACGAAGAAAAACAAAGATTTCCCAATTTACAGATCGGAAAAATCATCTTCGGTTAGGGAGAAACCCTTGTGGCAATCAAAAATAAAATCTAACAAATCTAACAGGGGTTAAAACAGCTACTTAGGATTGAAAATACAAAAATAAATAGCAAACCTAATCAAAAATTTCTGAAATTTTAAAGGTGAACAGTGATAAAAAAAATAGCAATACTCACTTTTTACATATTATGAATCGGATCTGTGGTTTGGGATCTATGAATAACACAAGTCTGATTAGAGTTTTGGTAAACCCTAACGAGTTTTAAATTTAAAATCAGATTCTCTGACAGAGGAAAAATACTAAACAGAGATCAAAAATTCCGAAAATTTCACAGTAAATATATCTCCTTAATATTAATCCATGTCATGTTACATATCTTGAATCAGACATTGTATGAGAAAACCCACACAAGTGCAAGTTACCCTTTTGATTTTAACAACGATTTTAAAGTTCTAAAAACCTGATTTGATGTCTGATTTTTCTGACAGAGTTCCCGAATCCCAAAGACTCTGATCTTTTTACAGTAGTTCAATTACACATGCATGTATCACATATAAAAAAATCAGAAATTAACAGTGAATATTTCAATCCGAAACAGCATGTTCTTTGATGTTCTAAACTAAAAGCACACAGAAATTTGATAAAACCTAATAAATCATGCTTTAACTAATAAAAACAATAATGAAAAATACCAAACAGCAAAAAGAAATTAATTTTTATGTTAAAACACATGTAATAAACATAAATAAGTAAAAAAAATAAATAAACACAGGGAATCCATGGCTGGAATTTGATTTTACCTTAAAAAGCATGGATTTTACCCATTAAAAGGTTAAATCACATGTTTTATTGGTTAATAACATGAATATTGATGCTATAATCGATTCTAATGGATTAGAATCCCTGGAAAAACAGTGAAATCATATTAGATCATCTTCTTGGACCATTCTTGATGGTTCTTAGGGTTGAATCATGCTTGAATCCACATAAGGAGGGGTGCCAATGGCTAAATTGATGTTTAAACTATGAAAAACATTAAACAAAAACTAAAAATTAAAGAAAATATTTACCTTGGAGTTGCAGCAATGGAGGAAGGGCTGGAGAGAAGAGAGAAGCTCCAAGAAGTGCTAAAGAGAGAGATCCAAAATCGTCCCCCTATGGCTCTCTATTTATAAAAAAATTTTAGGTTAAAAATGAAGAGTTTTAAAATTTTTGGACTTCTAAAGGGGGGGGGGAAGATTTTTGTAGAGGATTACCTATATACCCCTAACCGAAATTATCCTAATTAATTCTTAATTAACCCCTAGATAAACCTAATAAATCCCCAAATGTTGTGCCACTTGGCATTTTTCCACTTTTGGTTTTTAAAGTTTTAAAAACCTCTAAAAACACTAGTTTAAGAACCAAACTTAAAAAATGAATTTTCAAAATAGATTTTGCCTCTTCTAAACTTCTATAACTAACCAAGACACTGACTAAGCCTAAACTAACCCTGACTTTCTCAAATGTGGTGCCACCCCGAGTGGGCCCTACTTGAGTTTTTAAAGAAATGACTTTAAAACTTGAAATTGAGAGAATTTTCAAAAGATTTTCAAAAGTAAACTTGAAATTCAAAGTTTTGAAATAGCATAGAGTTCCAACTGGGTTAGAACTCCTCTGGATGTGGCACCAACTGAGTGGGCTCACATCAGGTTTTGAGAAATTTGAAATAAACACTGAAAATAACTTTGAAAAGATGTTAAAATCAATAATTGAAATCCAAGATCTTTTGAAAATAGAGTCTCAGGCGAACTGGAACTCTGGGTTAGAGTTCTGGATTTTTAGGACTCTGAGATTTTGAGTTTTAAAAGCCAAATTAAGGAATTTTTGAAAAGATTTCATAAAAAATGGTGAAACAAGTCAGAAAATACAGTCAGGGTTAGACTCCTAATTCAATCAGAACTCTGAAATAAAGTCCTGAATTAACTGAACTCTACAAAATGACCTAAATTTTGAAAACAAATGGAAATAAATGAAAATGGAAGTAACAACGGACTTCAAAACAGACTCCTGACTGAACTAGGACTCCGGGACAGAGTCCTGATCGGACTGAAACTCTAGATTTTTTTGGTATTTTCTGAAAAACAGATGAAAGAACTTGTAAAAACAATGTAAACAATAACAAGTATTGAAATAGAACAGAGTTTTGATTCAACTGAGACTCTGAGAACAGAGTCCTTATTGAACTAGGACTCTCATATTTTTTGGATTTTCTGAGAAAACAAATGAAAGGATTTTGAAAAACAGTTAAAAATAGGACGAAATTGAAGCTTTGGTTTAGAGTCCTGATCTGATTAGGACTCTGAGAAAGAGTCCTGATTCAATCAGAACTCTAAGAAATTTTGGTTTTCTGGTAAGTAAATGATGAAATTTAAGCAAAGCTTTTGAAAACCATTGAAAATGAAATATGAAAATGAACCTTGGATAGAGTCCTGATTCGATCAGGACTCTGGGGTAGAGTCCTGATTTGACCAGGACTCTGGGATAAAACCTCAGAATTTTGAAATTCTTTGATAAAGGTGTAACAGTTTTGATAGATAGAAAGATTTTTGAAAGATTCTTTCAAAATTGAAATCAGGATCAGAGTCCTGATCCAACTAGGACTCTCTGAACAGAGTCCTGTTTTGACTAAAACTCTAAGTTTCTGACTCATTTTGAAAGATTTTAAAAGTTTTGATTGAAAATGGATAAAATAGCTGTAAAAGATTAGAGTCCAGATCCGATTAAAACTCTAAAAAAGAGTCCTGATCCGACTGGACTCGTGAAGAAGAGTCCTGATCTAACTAGGACTCTGAAATTTTGGCCAAAACAGAAGGTTTTGAAAGGTTTTCTCCGAAAATAGGTAAAAAAGTAGTGAAAAGTAGAGTTTTGATCCGACTAGGACTCTGGAAAAAGAGTCCTGATCCAACTAGGACTTTAAGATTTTGGCCAAAACGGAGGAAATGGACAAGGGATATGACTATAACAGGTTTAAAATCAGAATGGAGTTTTGAAAATGTTTTAAAAAGATAAAAATACAGATGAAAATACAGAGTCCTGATCCAACTAGGACTCTAAAATTTTTGAGATTTTTGATAAATCCAGAAGCGACACCACCTAAATGGGCCTTATCTGAGAATTAAAATCAATTGAAATTGAGTTTGAAATGAATCCAGATTTGTCTTCTAGAAAATACTTCAAAATATAAGGTCCTGGGGGTTGGCAAAATGACAGAATGTTGATTAAAAACCCAGGTTTTAAAATTGATTTTGAAAGAAAAGTTTTAAAAACTCAAGTCTGGATTAAATATTTTGAAAACAAGAGTGCTGGATCTCGAAAATGAGAGGTAATGACATGCAATGCAATGAAATGACATGTCGAATGCATGCAATGATATGCAATGACACATGAAATGTAAGCACTCGATAAGAGTGAAAATTTGGGGTGTTTACAGATGCCCCTCTTTGCTGCTAAGCCGGTTGAAAGATGAGCTTAATGGCAAAGAAAACACACCAAATTTGGATTATAAAAATGCCCCAGTTAGAAAATTTTGGCTGGGTATGAAAGAATTAACTCTGACGGTGTTTATGATAGGTGTGAAATGGAGAATAAAGAAGATTCTACTTCAAAAGGAGTGAGATTCAGGTTTTGCTCTTAACCTGGATGGGACAGAAAATACCTCGTGTAGAAACGAAGCTCAGGTTTAACCCTTAACCTGACCGGGAAATGAAATACCTCATCAAAATGAAGCTCAGGTTTAACCCCTTATCCTGACCGGGAAATGAAATACCTCATCAAAGGAGGCTCAGGTTTGTACCCTTAACCTGACCAGGAAATGAAATACCTCATCAAAGGAGGCTCAGATTTATACCCTTAACCTGATCGGGCGAGAACTAAACGGAATCCTCGAAAGAAGAGACCGTGATGGAACCTTCGGATTTTGCACAATAAATCCAATAGGGGTTTTGCAAAAGGAAGGAAAATGGGGTCCCTAAAGCTTGAAAAGGGATTGATCTTGGGTGCCTCATTGCTGAGACTAAATAACTTTTGAAATTGGTGACCTTTTGCGAGAAAATGATTGGTGGCTTAACCTCAAGCCGAAATTAGACTGTCTATGGTGTGACAGTGGGGACACAGGGAAGTGTGCGAATCTGAGAACCCAGGCGCTCAGATTATACCAAAGAAGGGAAACAATCTTGAAAACTCCCGTTATCAAGTCCT
Organism: Nuphar pumila; assembly: GCF_984573655.1. Lineage (NCBI taxonomy): Eukaryota > Viridiplantae > Streptophyta > Magnoliopsida > Nymphaeales > Nymphaeaceae > Nuphar > Nuphar pumila. Next base: position 55,519,990 of record NC_143254.1, read on the forward strand.
TTAAGGGATAACCACTGATGTCAGGATGCGCCCAAGATGAACCTCAAGCTCTCGATTCATGCCAGGATAGCTAGAAAATATTGTCAAAATGTTGAAAATTATTGTTGATTCAAAATGATTGGAAAATGATGCACATTGTTTTGAAAATATTACCTCTTTTCTACCTGAAGTATTACCTCCAACTGGGCTTAACTCCGTAGAATCAAGATTCGAATTCAGGTTGCTTGCGATTGGCTTTCTTTCAAGGAAGCTATCAATTTCCTTGATATGAACAGAAAAGAAAGTATTCTTAATATTGCGAAAATCATTGGTGAAAGAATATTGATAATAGAATTTCACAAAATTAAAGAAGATTCTTGATAGATTCGACAGTCTGATATCCTGGGATTCTTTTCTCAGAATGGTCTTTCTGCCTGTACTCTTTTTTTTTGATAGAATTGGATCTTTTGGCTTTTTGGGGAATTCATTACATCATCCTTCATTTTGGAGATGTCCTAGCTTTTTCTCTCTTTTTAGAAGGGTATATCACAAACTCCTTCATCTCAAAGATGTTCAGATCCTTCTTTTCACTCAGGGATTATATTGAATGGTTATTGGCTCATGGGTTGGAAATCTCTTAGTGATAGCAGAAATTAAATACCTTTTAGGGTTTGTCGGGAGGCTCATCGCAGTCGCCTTCATCTTGACGGTGCTCTGAACTTTCCCTGGAAGGATCCGTCACAAACTTCGTCATCTTGGAGATGATTCAATTCTTCTTTGGCCCCGGGGGTCTACTCGCCTAATTCGCCTTCATCTTGACTACAATTGAGAGATCCTTTTTGCAGATATTTAATTGCAACTTAGGTGATTGAGGAGATATGGAGATTGAGTGAGTTTTTTTGTATTGCCCAAGATATTTTGACTGCTTTATTTTTCAAGAATGATCTTTAAAAATGTGTCATTGACCACGATCAATATCAATCACTCATGGCTTTGCAACAACATTGAATTTTCTTTACTGGCCATATCGTGGATTTATTCTTCATCCTTTTGGTTGGCCAATAGAAAGATTTTGAACTTTAAATCCTTTTTCGCGAAAGCTTTGTCCTTTCGGAAGTAATACTGAAGGCATTCTGAGGTAATGTTTTTGTGCAATAAAGATTTTGAAATCAACAAATATTTAATGACAAATTGACAAAATTTTCTTGAAATCTTTTGTGAAAGCGCAACACATCCATGACTAAACTGAATCCTGAAAAGACTTAGTAAGAGATCAACTCGAAGGTTAGGTTTGGTTTTGATTTACCAGCTCGAAAGCAGGATTTGTTGACCGACCAGCTCGAAAGCAGGATTTGTTTTGACCGACCAGCTCGAAAGTAGGATTTGTTGACCGACCAGCTCGAAAGCAGGATTTAATTTGACCGACCAGCTCGAAAGCAGGATTTGTTTTGACCGACCAGCTCGAAAGCAGGATTTGTTGACTGACCAGCTCGAAAGCAAGATTTAATTTGACCGACCAGCTCGAAAGCAAGATTTAATTTGACTGACCAGCTCGAAAGCAGAATTTGATGACCAACCAGCTCGAAAGCAGGATTTAAGTTGACCGACCAGCTCGAAAGCAGGATTTGTTGACTGACCAGCTTGAAAGCAGGATTTGTTTTGACTTACCAGCTCAAAAGCAGGATTTGTTGACCGACCAGCTCGAAAGCAGAATTTAATTTGTCCGACCAGCTCGAAAGCAGGATTTGTTTTGACTTACCAACTCGAAATTAGGATTTGTTGACCGACCAGCTCGAAAGCAGGATTTAATTTGTCCGACCAGCTCGAAAGCAGGATTTGTTGATTTGAAAATTATTGACATTAATGAAGTTGTAACCCGAAGGCTTGGAAAGTGATAAGTATTGATAAAGTTGTAAACCGAAGGTATGAGCATGACTGAGGTTGATAAGATTGTAACCCGAAGGCTTCAATTGAGAATCTGATAGAGTGGGCAGTCCAGAGGCCTGATTGATCAAATTGGATGATCCGGAGGTCAAGATTTGAGAATTACATGACCCGAAGGTCGAAATTGGGAGTCGAACGACACAAGGGATTGAAATGAGAAATCAAAGGTTGAGATTGAAAAATTGAATAACCCGAAGGTCGAAGTTGAGGATTTGAATGACCCGAAGGTCGAAATTAGAATTTGAGTGACCCGAAGGTTGAAATTGAGAATTGGGAATCAGAAATTAGAAATTGGAAATTGGAAATTGGAAATTAGAAATTGAAAGTTTAAAAATTAGAAATTGGAGATTTAAAATTGGAAATTGGAAGTTTAAAAATTGGAAATTGGAAATTGGAAATTAGAAATTAGAAATTAGAAATTGGAAGTTTAAAAATTGGAAATTGGAGATTTAAAAATTGGAAATTTAAAAATTGGAAATCTAAAAATTGGAAATTGGAAATTGGAAGTTTAAAAATTGGAAATTGGAAATTTAAAAATTGGAAATTTAAAAATTGGAAATTTAAAAATTGGAAATTTAAAAATTGGAAATTGGAAATTGGAAATTGGAAATTGGAAATTGGAAATTGGAAATTGGAAATTGATTGACCCGAAGAAAATTGGAAATTTTGATGGATGATCAGCGCGAAGACTAAACCTAGGAGATCGACTAACGCGACCAATGGGCGAGACACCAACACGAGTGCCAGATTTTTAAAGAGTACCGGTACGAGCACCGGATATAAATATTGGATTTTGAAAACGTATCAGTACGAGCACCGGATTTTTAAAATAAACCAGTACAATCACTGGGTTTTGAAAATGGACCAGTACGAGTACTGCTTTTGGAAAAATTACCAGCACGAACACTGGATTTTTAGAAGGTCATCAATTGATGATAACCTGGACGACTTGCCGGGGTCTCAGGATTTATCCCTTATCTTGAATAGGTGTTAAATTTGATGTAAATTGATGCAAATGAATGTAAATGCAAATGAATGCAAATAAATGCAAATGAGTATGAATGGTGAAAGATTTTGTTTGATCCTGCCTACATACAGGATATTTTAAAGACAATTTTCAAAATAATGCCCAGTGTAACAGGGAAAACAAATTTTGGACAAGAGAAGAATAATAGACATTGGAAGGACGTTCTCTCAAGGCGATAAAGCAACTGACTTTTGATTGATTCAGGAGGGACTCTGAAAAGGTCATTCCTCATAAAAGAACATTTTACAGAGAAGGAGAATAAAAGGTGACACTCAGCTTGCGGGAAAAATAGACAACTTTATTGATGTATTGAAGGAAAGTGATAAATCAAGGAAAGACAAACGGAATTGCATCATCCCTTTAAAATAATAAAAGTGAGATGAGAAATTGGGAAGGCGCTAGTGTTGTCAATTTCTTGAATGATTGAGGAAAAGCATGATCAGGATGATTGGTCCTCCTTTTCATCTTCAACAAGGAGATTCTTGTCAATGCAGTCTTGGACAATATTTTTAAAGACAAAGCAGTGCTCGATATCGTGACCCATTGTCCGATGAAACTGACAGAACTGATCTTTAAACCTTCCCATGGTTACAAGAGGATCCGCTATCTTGGGGAGTCTAACCATCCCTTTGGTTATCATATATTCCAGAACTTGCTCGAGCGGTTGTTCTAACGGAGTAAAATTACGATCGTATCCCCAACCGTCATGCTTTGGTCTCCCTTGGGGCTTTAATTCTAGTTGGATGCTTGAGAGAGGGCTATCATTCTGCCTACTGATTCTGTCCTCTTGTCTTATATGATCATCTCTGCTAGGATTTGGGCTTCCTGATTCATCAGTGTGGTTCTTTCTGCCACCCCTTTTGTTTTTACCGTTATTGTTGCTTGTGGTATTCACCGAGAAGGTGACACATGATTTCTTGGTATCAAAGCTGCCTTTTGAGAGTGTGAGGCTCTCATATACCCCATTCTCTAATCCCATCTCGAGCCATTCAGCTCGTTCTACCAATTCGATGAAAGATCGTGCCGGGGAAGTGGAGATCAGGCCTCTCAAAGGTTGGAAGAAATTATTCAGAATGACTGACAACGCATGCCCCTCTGATATCAGATCCTTCATTTGATTGCAGGTGGATCTCCATCTGTGGATAAAGTCTCTGGCTTTTTCACTGCTCTTCTGCTTCAGATTGTAGAGGTGATTTAGGGTGGGTAGCACCTCTGTGTTGAATAAAAATCGCTCAATAAAAAGATTGACTACTTTGTCAAATTCCTTCAACTCAATGGGATTGATGTGCTCTTAATACCATTTTGCGGCGGTGCCCTCCAGACTACAAGGAAAACATCTGAACAAAGTGCGATTATCTCTCTTGAATGTATTGCATTCTGCAAAGAACATAGCCAGGTGAGCCTTGGGATTACCAGTCCCATCAAATTTGACAAATTTGCGGGGGAGATCTTCTATGTTGTCATCCCCTTCCAGACCATCATAGAAATCCTCGCTTGTGAAGACCTTCTTGCCTTTATCGCGAGCTTGCAGATCCTTGACCATTTTGACTACGTCTTGAAGTTGTGGCTGAGTAGGATCGTCAATGGACTGATTTCTGGACTTATAAGCCGACCGCTGCCCCTGAGTCGACTTTCTGAATTCTTGTTGAGTTTCATATTCTTTATCAGTATCATCTGCTGATTCTGCTTCATTAGATGTTTCTTCATGACGACTCTGCTTTTCAGTGATCTTTACATTCTTGGTTGTATGACCCTTAGCTTTCTGTTTGTCCTGAGTCTGCTCTGTACTGGCTTCAGCTTGTTCTACCAGCATCTTGGTCATCATCTTTTTGAACATGGCATATACTTGAGGATCAATGTCATCCTCAACCTGCTGCCCTTGATTTCTGCCGGAATGCGGGGAGCCCATCTCTTCTTCTGAAGCTGTTGAGTGTGCCATGCCTTCGACTAGTGCAGTTTTCTTCCCTGACCTTGTCTGAACCATTGAATGTTACAAGTGCTCTCTGTAAGACAAATGGGATGGTTAGAATGAGGGAAAATTCTTGAAGGCAATGACTTGGAGAATAGAAGGAAAATAATGGATGAAGATCTGAAATTGGGTTGACAATTTGAAGGATATTTCTTTACCAGGGATGGGATTATTGCTGGGATTGCGATAATTGCATTGTTATTCCATGAGAGGAAATGAACAACCGAGATATGCCTTGTTACCTAGGCGACGCCGTCAACCATGAAGAAAAAGATATTTTTGAAGGAATATAACAAAGTAATGCATAATTGGTAATGAGCTTCTCTACGAACTTGGTAGATTATCTGAGAAGGAAGGCAGGAAGATTTTTTTTTTCTGGGAAAAGCATTCATCATAAAGGGCATATTGCATGAAAGTTCAGAAAACAACATTATGAAGAGAATGACCTCCAAATGACTCAGGTTTAGCCCTTAACCTGGATGGGACGAAGATATATCAAGATGGATTGAATGGGGAAAGGAATATAAGCGGACCTTGATGGGACATTTTTGCGAAAATTCCTCACGAGATGAAGCTCAAGCATGATCCTTTCTGGATGGATATACAAAGCATGTATTCCTCGATGGGAAGAACCATGATGGAACTGGAAGAAAACACCTCATTGAAACGAGGAACCTTGTCGGAACGAGACTAAGATTTAACCCAAACCTAAAAAAGGAAGATACCTCGAGGGGCGAGGTTCAGGCTTAACCCTTAACCTAAAGGGGACGACCAAATGGAATCTTTGAAAGAAGAAACCATGATGGGACCTTCGGAGTTTGGATGAACAAATCCGAAAGGGGTTTTGCGAAAGGAAGAAAATGGAGTTCCCTAAAGCTTAGAAAAAGGGATGATTTTGGGCGTCTCATTGCTGAGACTAAATCAGCTTTTAAAATTGATGACCTCTCGCAGAAAGTACAGGTTTGACCCTTAACCTGAGTGGGTACGACCATACGAAATCCTCGGATGAAGAAACCGTGATGGGACAGGAAAAGATACCTCTTCTGAATGAGGCAACTCTTCTGAAAGATATAAACAACGCTAGGTTGCATCAAAATTGATATTGAATATTTATTTCATTCTTGTAATAGCTAGAAAATTTTGCCAATAAGATGATTGTAGTTGACTCAAATGCTTGAAAATGTGCACGTATGTGCAAAAGATATTCCCTCTTTTACCTTGAGTATTTCCACCAACGAGATTAACTCCTTGGTCTTAAGAGTCAAATTCAAAATTTCAGCGCTGATGATTTTCTTCAAGGAAGCTATCCATTTCCTTGATATGAGAAGAGCAGAAATATTCTCAATTTCATAAAAGCAAGTAATAAAAAGATATTGATAAAAGGATTTAGCATAAGAAAAGATGATTTCTGGCAAATTTCGGCAGTTTGATATCTGGGTTTTTTTCCCATGGAAAAACTGATGATTTTATTGATGTCTGGGAGGAAGGATGACAAATTTAAAGAAAGCAACTGGAGACTACATTTATTCAGAGAAGCAAAAAGCAGAAATGATGGAAATGAGAAAACATCTGTATTTGTCATCTTTATGAATGATCAGTGAAAGGCTCGGTCAGAACGGTCGACTGGTCTTCCTCTTTAACAGAGAGATTCTTGTCAACACAGTCTTGAATAATATTTTTGAAGATGAAGCATCGCTCAATATCATGCCCTGTAGCTCGGTGGAATTTGCAGAAGCGATCTTTCCATTTCCCTAGGGCTACCAGAGGATTAGCAATTCTTGAAAGCTTAACCATTCCTTTGCTCAACATGTATTCAAGGACTTCTTCGAGGGGTTGATCTAGAGGGCTGAGCTTGCGGTGATAACCTGTTATCGTCGCAAAATTTTTCCCGTCTTCCCTTCCTCGCGGAAGAGAAAAAGGAAAATGATTTCGCGCTTCAAACTTGACCGGATTTTGGAAATTGTTTTGAAATACTCGCCTCCGTTTTGAAAATTGCGGGAAAATCCATGGGATGGGGCTCGACCTGTCGGTACGAGGTTCGACCGTTCCTGCCGCCTTTAATAGGGGTAATCGAACCAAGGACCAAAATTGTGCTTGACTTAGTTAAATCATCGAAATTATGTTCTATCCTAAATGCACAGAGAATTCAGGCATGTGCTATGAGATTTTGGAAAATGGGAGTAGGAAAAACATGATGTATGCTTGGAAAACATTTGGAGTTGAGAAACATTTCGCAGAAAAAAAGGTCAATTTCTCAGGAAACTCAGATGAAAAAGGGTTTTTGAAATCATGAGAAAGTTCATAAAGACTTGGGAAAATCATGAATGATTGAAAATCCTGGGGAAATAGAAGTGATTCTTGAGAAAAGGTGAACATTTGAAAAGGGGAAACATTTCTCAGGAAAACTCTGACTTTGAGAGTTTTCTTAGAAAAATGATGGAAAATTTATAGGAAAACTCATTGGAGAAGGAAATTCAAAACTTGGAAAATTGAAATCCTGGGAATTTTACCCTTGGAATCCTTGGAAATCGATTTTGATCTTGGAGAAAGATTGGAAAACTCTTTTTGAAAGTCTTAAGAAAATAACATTTTCCAGGGAAACTATGGAAAAACTTGACTTGGGAAAACCGATTTTGGAAAATCCTCAGAGTTTCTTGAGAAATCGATTTCTTGAGAATGAAGTTTTCTTAAGAAAATCATGGGAAAACCAATGATTTCATGATGCAAATGATATGAGTGAATGAATGCACTTTGAAAAGATTTTCTGAGAAATTTGTTGGAAAATGTGCATTAAGTCAAAATAAATCCTTCACATATTCTGACTGTGGCCATGAATATGTTCAGAGTTTAATTGATTTAATGCACAATACTTTGAAAATATTAGAAATATGATGTGCATTTTAAGATAGCCTAAGAGTGTAGGCTCAATGTGACTAGTAGAAAGATGATGGATCTGGGTCTCGTCCATATTCCGACTAGGGCCGTAAATATGGATTCCACCGAGTTCATCAACTTCCTAAGAGTTGGTGCACGTGCCATTCGTGAACATCCATAGTGCTTTTGAAATAAAATGCATGAATCACATAAACATGATATTGCAGGAATTTAAACTATATGATATGCATCCTAGTCTAAGCAGGAAATTAAATATCTTATTCCAAAATTTACATTATTACATCACTAAATAAATGAAATAAAAGGAAATTGCAGACTTCAGCTCCTTCTTTTGAATATCCCTGCCAAACTTGAAATAAGGTTAGCTCAAATATGTGGGTTTTTCCAAGATTTTCCAATAATATTATGAAATTATTGGATTTAATTGGATATAAACCCTAATCTCATGCTTCCTTGATATTTGAAATGATGTAACTGCAGGAAATTTGGTGGAAAATAGTTTGAAATTCGAAATGGTGGTCAAAATGACCAAAATACCCCTAATTATAAAGTTATACCTTTAAAATCAGGGTTTTTTGAAGGAAAACTTGGTAAAATTGAGATTTCGAAATTCAAATTGAAACAAATGATGATGAAATGCAGTATGAGATATTATGACATGCTGATAAACACATTAGGACTATAAAATCAGAATTTGGCATTTTGCAATTTATCCAAAATAACGAATTTCGCTTGTTTTTCGCTTGGATATGGGTCCTGCGGGACCCTGTTTTGATATTATGGCTAATCCGAACCTCAAATGGATTCCAAATTGCACCAAATTCGGTATGAAGCATCTAATTACTCTGATAAACATCCTAGAATGCTAAAAATTATGAAATGATATGATTTAAATACTAAAATTTAAAGAAAGTCCTAAAATGGTGGATTTTGCCTATGGATCTGAACCAAATACACTGCTTAACATGATAATGCAAGATTTACACCATGAAAACTTTTGATATTTTTCAGATTGCTAAAGGACCCGAAATGGAACATTTTTGGTTTTTACAGCCTCGGGATTTGAGCCATGGTGAGTTCAGTAACAGGGATTTAGTTCTGACAGAGGTAAAAATCACCCTAATCTAATGTAAAATGCTAAACAAATGGAAAACAGCTATGGAAATTTTTGATAATTAACAAAGATACTAAGGGCACCTATATAAACAACTTTCATGTTCATGACTTTGGCATTTGATCAACAGAAACAGGGATACAAATATAACTTTTCATTCCTAAATTAACAGAACAGACAAATGTGACCAAACAGAGAACTAACAAGAAAAATCCGAAACAGGTATCACGACTGTTCTAAAAATCACAAGAGTTCAGATACAAACAAAAGACATCTCGGACATAACTTTCACTTTTTACAGTTTTGGATTTGGAGCAATACCCAAAGATAACCCATCGACCTAAGTCGATCCAAAGTCTCAGAGGCCCAAATCAGGCTCTGACATGTGTCCCGAACTCTCAGATTTTTGTCAGATATAAAAAAACTCATAAAAATATCAGAAAATCAGATCAAAAACTAGACATTCTCCTGAGTTCATACCATCTTTTGGATCGAAAATTGGATCTCCCATGAGGGAGATCGCAATTTTACAAGTCGGAAAATAATGTTTAAAAGGCATCCCGGGTAACAAAACCCGACTTTCCATTTTGAATGTTTACCACAATAAAAAAATTCAAATGCTTCTGAAGTTTTGGCACAATTCTAGGGACACCTAAGGGCGTATTCCGTGATTTTTTTGGGATTTTTAATAAAAAATAAATGCATGAAATGACGTGTGTACTGACTGATAAAAACAGAGAACTACTGAAAATGAGCAGAATTGAAATAAATGCTAAATTAATCCTAATTAATTCATGAAACGTGCTAAATTAATGAAATAAAATGCAAATTAAATCTAGCTAAATGCATGAATGCTAAAAATCATCAAGGAAGCATAATCATGTATTTTTATATATGCCGTTTCATGAGAATAGCTCAATCCATCTCTCGGATGAGCTCTTTCTTAAAACGACTCTCGAATCGAATTATGAAATCAAATCAAGAGGAAAAGAGGTGCACCTTGCTTCGTTAGGCAGCGTTGAAGCTCTTGAAAGGGACGGCTATCACAGGCTTCGTTCGTCCTTCGATCCGGGCTTCGGATGATTCACCAAAATCGACCCACCGTGCCTTCTTCATTGAGCCAAAGGGGGCGTGAATTCCAAAGTGCAAAAGTCGGGTTCTCAAGAAGGCTAGGTCGAATTTTCAAGTCCAACAGGAGTTCTCAAAAGATGGTCTCCTCATGCTGGGCGTGGAGCCTTGTTTTTATAGATTTTTCTAAAAAAATTGAATTTCAAACAGGCTCAATCTGAACCCTCCATGTGGCGGCATCTCAGGGGGTGCTATCTGGGGGTTTGAAATTCGAATTTGGCTTTTGCAGGGAGCCCTCAGGTGGCGCCACCTCATGGTGTGCTACTTTTATTAAAAATAAAATAAAAATAAAATTTGAAGCCAAGTGGGACTCTGGATTGGCGCCACCATAAAAGGAGATTTGAGGTGTAAAGCTGGAAACAATAGGAGCATGCCATGTGGCATCACCTCTGGAGGCTCTTGACACATGTCAGAAGGATAGGAGTGGAAGAAGTAGACTATGCCACCTTAGAGGAATTCAAATTCTACTTTTCTGCAAGAAAGGAGAGGCTGACTTGTGGCGGACAAGTGTCAGTTGTCTGGAGAAGTCTTCTCAAATGGCGCCACCTCAGAAGGTGAATTTGAATTTCAAATGGAGGTTGGCTCTGGAGGAATGGAGAGTGGACACGTGGCATTTCCTCAGAATGGCTCCTACGATGCCATGTGGCAGTTAGGAAAGGCAAGGAACATGTGGCGCCCTCTTGGCCAAGTAGAAAAAGGTAGAACTCCAGGATTTTCGCCACCTAGCTCTTGTCTTAAAATTTTTGAATGGTTGCTTTACTGATGGAAGCCAAGAGTGACATGTGTCCTCTACTTTTTCTGAAGGAGGTAGAAGGAGACATGTGTCACCTGCTTTTTCTGAAAGAAGCAGAGAATGACACGTGGCAGAGGGGAGAGAAGGAGGCCCAAGCCATGTGACGCCATCTCAGACAAAATGAAAAAGGTAGAAGTTCAGGATTTGCGCCACCTATGGAGAGATTTGAATATTTGAATTCTAGTTTTTTCTGAAGAGAGCAGGAAATGACACATGGCATCTGCTTTTTCTGAGAAGAGCAGAGAATGACATGTGTCCTCTGCAGGAGACACTCTTCAAATGGCGCCACCTCAGAGGGGACAAGCCTACCTTTTCTGGAGGAAGCTAGGAGTGACACGTGTCTCCTATTTTTCTGAGAAAGGTAGGGAGAGACATGTGTCAGGCTACTTTTTCTGAAGGAGGGAGAGGTTGACACGTGTCCTCTGCAGGAGACACACTTTAAGTGGCACCACCTCAGAGGAGACAAGCCTCCACTTTTTCTAGACAGGACAACCTATGACACTTGGCATCTCCTGGTGTTCTTTGAAATGACACATGGCGCATGATAGGTATGGTGGATACTAACACATGGCAGATAAATGGGATGACATGTGGCGGCTTCTTAAGGTAGCCCCACACTGACACTTGGCATGGAAATGGGAGGAGAGAGAAAAGACAAGTGGCGCCAATCCAGGGGACAAGGCTCCTATATTTTTGGGTTTTTCAAAATTCAAATTTTTAAAAGAAAAGCTTGTGTGACACCACCTCAGTGTGGGTCCCACATTGCTTCTTTATTGAAATAAGGATAAAACAACAACTTCTTTTTGGATTTTTCATAAAATCTGAACTAATTGGTAAAATAGGAATTTTTGGAAAGAGTTGGCCCCTGTACGACGATTTTGTAAAAGGAAGATATTTGAAATAGCTAACAAAAAGGCAAAATCTGAGTTGAAGTGGCTGAAATCCATATTGAAAACTATCCAGATCGTTTTCCTGAGAAAATATTTTGAAATTAAGAGTCCTGGGGTTAAAATGGGAAGAATTGATAATTTTGAAGACCCAGGGTATTGAAATCGATTTTAAAAATAGTTGAAATTCTAATCTGGATTGAAAATTTTGAAATCAAGAGTTCTGGACCTCGAAATGACATGCTGTGCAGTGCAGTGATATGAAATGCTCATGCAATGATATGCAATGTCATGTCTTATGCAATAGAATCTTGAACCAAGACTTGGAGATTCTTGTCTCCTGTCAGGAGTAAAATTTTGAACATCTGAGATAAAAATAAAGAAATTTTGAGAGTTGCAGATGAAATTTAGACTTTTGCAAGGTTCGGGCTCAGAAAATGACCATTTTGCCCTCCGGCGATTTCAAAAGGCTGGATGATGATGTTTGGTGAAGATGTCGGGGAGGTGAGTGAAAATTTGGGGTGTTTACATAACCCCAACCTTCATGCTTTGGCTTCTTTTGACTGCTTGCTTTCTGCTGGGAGCGGGATTGAAGGGGTTTGGCTTGGACGGCCGACTGGTCTGCTATTTTGCTTTCCCCTAGAATATTCTTATCAACATGATCCTGAATGATATTCTTGAGGACAAAACAATTTTCTGTATCGTTTCCTATTGCGCGGTGAAACTTGCAAAATTGCTCTTTAAATCTACCCATGATTGACGGGGGATCAACGACTTTTGGTAAACGAACCATGCCTTTTGCGAGCAGATTTTCTAAAACAGTCTCGAGCTTCTGATCCAGCGGGGTGAACTTTCGATCAGTGCTCCAGTCTTTGTGTTTTGGTTTTTCTTTCTCTCTCCCTTTACGTTGGGGACTGTGCTGACAAGGTCGATCATTCCGCTTGGCTGGTTCCTTTTTGGTGCTTGACTCGGGTAGTTCTGATAGCATTTTTGTTATCATTTTTTGAAACATTCTGTACATGACTGAATCAATCTCATCTTCAATAATCTGGTCCTGCTTCTTGACCAGCCTTAGAGAACTCATCTCTTCGACGCTCCTTCGCGTTTGTTCTCTTTCCCGACCTTGTTTGAACCACGGTGAAAAATGCCAATGCTTTCTATAGAGTAAAAGAATGGTTTAGACTGAAGATTTTTGAGAGAAATAGAGATGATGTAGGAGATGTCAATGACTCGAAAAGAGATGAAAATCCGGCAGACATGGAGAAAAGAAGTTTGACAAGATTTCAACATTTGAAAAATTGCAGGCAGGATCAAAATAAGGTTGGAAGTTCGAGATCCAGAAGAAAAAAAGGATGAAAATCACCTGTTGTTTTGAAGAAAATAAAGGAGAATTTGGAAAATCGTCCAGGGTTTGAATAAAACAGGAATTTTAGATAGTATATGGAAACAAATGGAATTTTTTTTTTGAAAAATCGTCCAGTATTTTAGAAAACTTATGGAAAAATGTAAGAAACTGACATTCAAACACGTCCTGTATAAACAAGTATGCACATACAGCATTCCCTAAAAGCTGACTCTAGATGCACAAGTTTTGAAATAGCTGTAGGACCTTAATCCTAACTCTAAGGTTCAGATCATCTGTGTCCAATCATGTTATGCCTATATACTCGAACCAAGGCTCGATGTACGTGGCATAAAATCAATTTCTCCGGTTCTAGGTTCACGTTTTCCAACATCCTTGAGCACCTGCCGATATACGTTGGACTATGGCCCTTGGTACGTGGCAGGGGGGTTTTCACCCAAATAGGTGGCCCAGTTGTGAGGCTCTGTCCCGAACTATGGTTCTGGAAGAGAGCCCAGCAACGTGAAGACCGAGTAAAAATAGGTGGGGTGGTTTTTTGAAAACATGATCACATGCAAGAAAATTAGAAGGCTCTAAAACCTAAAGAGATAGAGATTTTGAAAATTTTGAAGAAGCAAACATTGTTTTCATACAAATCCTAGATTGAGGAGTGTTGTATTAGACCTAAGTCTATGTGAGCATGAATAAATCTCCTCAATATGGGCCTACCAAACCATGCCTAGTCTACATGCAATCCATGTCAGCTGGGTTTGAGTATAGGCTCCTAGGTTCACATGATATCATGAAATAAAAGCTGACATTCCATGGAACACGATTTTAAGAATTTAAACTAAGTTAAGCACACAATTGATCAGGCGAAGACAGGTCCCATCACGGTCGCCAAACCTGTTATCATCGCAAAATTTTTACTTTTGCAAGTCAAACTGACCTTTGAAAAAGATTTTGAAAATAACTCACCTCCGTTTTAAAATGCAGGATAATTCCGAAGAATGGGACTCGCCTGTCGGTACGAGGTTCAACCGTTCCTGGAACCTTTACCAGGGGTAATTGAGCCAAGGATCAATTGTATGCTTAACCTTGCTCAACTTGTCTAAATCATATTCTATTTCCTAAATGCACAAAGAATCATGCATGTGCTATGGATTTCAGAAAATGCATATTTGAAAAAAATGATGTTTGCTTTGAATATTGGAATACTTGATTTCTTTGAATTCAAACTTTGAAATTGAAAATATAACTTGGAAAATCGAATTTGGAACTTGGGAAATACTTGAAATATCATTGGCAAATCCATATTTTGAGAAAATCGATTTTTGAATAAGACTTAGAAAAATTTTGAGAAAACTGATTTTATGATTTGGAATTTGAACTTGAAAATGAATGAAATGAATGAATATGGATTTGAAAGACTTGATTTTGAGGAATTGAGAAAATATGTTTTGTATTTTTGAGAAATGTAGTGCATTTTTGAAGTTAACCTAAGAGTGTAGGCTGAATGTGGCTAATACGAAGATTATAAATCTAGGTCTCATTCGTATTCTGACTATGGCCATAAATACAAATTCTACCGAGTTTGTCAACTCCATAAGAGCTAGTGCACGTGCCATTCGTGTAGACCACAGTGAATTTGTAATATGTGCATGAATAATGCATTCATCAGATATTAAAATTTGCAGAATTAAACTGTATGTAATGCATCCTATTCTATGCAGAAATTGAAATTCTTATTCCAAATTTACATTTAATTTACATTACTAATTGAATTTAAATGACTGAAAATTAAAGTCTTCAATGTCTGTGCAAAACTAGAAAACTGGTTAGTGAAGATATGTTGGCTTTTCTAGATTTATCCAGTAATATCTGGAAATTGCTGGATTTTGCTAGATATAAGCCTTTTTCCATGATTCTCTTAAATTAAAATGATGAAATATGAAATAAAATTGAATAAATAAGGAAGATAAGATATGAAATTTTTGAAATTGGGGTCAAAATGACCAAAATACCCCTGATAGCAAGACTATGGCCTTGAAATCAGGGTTTTTAGAAAGATATTTTATAAAATGTAACTTTTGAAAAGCAAATAATAACAAATTGAACTAAGTAAGATATGACATGATTAAAAATATAAAAATTAGGGTTTAGAATTTCGAAATTGAGGTCAAATGACCAAATTGCCACTGATAGCAAGACTATGGCCTCGAAATCAGGGTTTTCTAAAATAGATTTTGGTAAAAACTTGGGATTTATGATTGAAATAAGCACAAAATCAAACATGAAACATCCTAATATGATTATAAACATGAGTAAACCATAAAAACATGAAATTACACCCGAAAATCAAGAAATATCCCAAATATCATGATTTTGGCAGTGTTTTTGGATCTTTCAGGGACCCTGTTTTGCAATTTGATCAATTTAGGCATCAAACAGATTCCAAATTTCATAAAAATTGATACCTGCACTTGTTGTGTCTCTGAAGTCAGATTGAAATCATAAAAATAATTTTTTGACATTATTTTAATCCGAAAATTGCATTAAAACCCTAAAATAAGCTATTTTTAACCTAGTTCACAAACCAGTTTCAGAGTTAGACCCGAATCAGGGGTCAATTCTCCATGAAAACTTCTGAATTTTTATAGAGACAAACTACGAAGAAAAACAGAGATTTCCCAATTTACAGATCGGAAAAATCATCTTCGGTTAGGGAGAAACCCTTCTGGCAATCAAAAATAAAATCTAACAAATCTAACAGGGGTTAAAACAACTACTTAGGATTGAAAATACAAAAATAAATAGCAAACCTAATTCAAAATTTCTGAAATTTTATAAGTAAACAGTGATAAAAAAATAACAATACTCACTTTTTATATATTATGAATCGGATCTATGGTTTGGGATCTATGAATAACACAAGTCTGATTAGAGTTTTGGTAAACCCTAACGAGTTTTAAATTTAAAATCAGATTCTCTGACAGAGGAAAAATACTAAATAGAGATCAAAAATTCCCAAAATTTCACAGTAAATATATCTCCTCAATATTAATCCATGGCATGTTATAGATTTTGAATCGAATATTTTATGAGAAAACCCACACAAGTGCAAGTTACCCTTTTGATTTTAACAACGATTTTAAAGTTTTAAAAACCTGATTTGATGTCTGATTTTTCTGACAGAGTTCCCGAATCCTAAAACCTCTAATTTTTTTACAGTAGTTCAATTACACATGCATGTATCACATATAAAAAAATCAGAAATTAACAGTGAATATTTCAATCCGAAACAGCATGTTCTTTTCTGTTCTAAACTAAAAGCACACAGAAATTTGATAAAACCTAATAAATCATGCTTTAACTAATAAAAACAATAATGAAAAATACCAAACAGCAAAAAGAAATTAATTTTTATGTTAAAACACATGTAATAAACATAAATAAGTAAAAAAAATAAATAAACACAGGGAATCCATGACTGAAATTTGATTTTACCTTAAAAAGCATGGATTTTACCCATTAAAAGGGTAAATCACATGTTTTATTGGTTAATAACATGAATATTGATGCTATAATCGATTCTAATGGATTAGAATCCCTGGAAAAACAGTGAAATCATATTAGATCATCTTCTTGGACCGTTCTTGATGGTTCTTGGGGTTGAATCATGCTTGAATCCACATAAGGAGGGGTGCCAATGGCTAAATTGATGTTTAAACTATGAAAAACATTAAAAAAAAACTAAAAATTAAAGAAAATATTTACCTTGGAGTTGCAGCAATGGAGGAAGGGCTGGAGAGGAGAGAGAATCTCCAAGAAGTGCTAAAGAGAGAGATCCAAAATCGTCCCCCTATGGCTCTCTATTTATAAAAAAAAATTAGGTTAAAAATGAAGAGTTTTAAAATTTTTGGACTTCTAAAGGGGGGGGGGAAGATTTTTGTAGAGGATTACCTATATACCCCTAACCTAAATTATCCTAATTAATTCTTAATTAACCCCTAGATAAACCTAATAAATCCCCAAATGTGGTGCCACTTGGCATTTTTCCACATTTGGTTTTTAAAGTTTTAAAAACCTCTAAAAACACTAGTTTAAGAACCAAACTTAAAAAATGAATTTTCAAAATAGATTTTGCCTCTTCTAAACTTCTATAACTAACCAAGACACTGACTAAGCCTAAACTAACCCTGACTTTCTCAAATGTGGCGCCACCCCGAGTGGGCCCTACTTGAGTTTTTAAAGAAATGACTTTAAAACTTGAAATTGAGAGAGTTTTCAAAAGATTTTCAAAAGATTTTCAAAAGCAAACTTGAAATTCAAAGTTTTGAAATGGCATAGAGTTCCAACTGGGTTAGAACTCCTCTGGATGTGGCACCTACTGAGTGGGCTCACATCAGGTTTTGAGAAATTTGAAATAAACACTGAAAATAACTTTGAAAAGAGTTTAAAATCAATAATTGAAATCCAAGATCTTTTGAAAATAGAGTCTCAGGCGAACTGGAACTCTGGGTTAGAGTTCTGGATTTTTAGGACTCTGAGATTTTGAGTTTTAAAAGCCAAATTAAGGAATTTTTGAAAAGATTTCATCGAAAATGGTGAAACAAGTCAGAAAATACAGTCAGGGTTAGACTCCTAATTCAATCAGAACTCTGAAATAGAGTCCTGAATTAACTGGACTCTACAAAATGACCTAAATTTTGAAAACAAATGGAAATAAATGAAAATGGAAGTAACAACGGACTTCAAAACAGACTCCTGACTCGACTAGGACTCCGGGACAGAGTCCTGATCGGACTGAAACTCTAGATTTTTTTGGTATTTTCTGAAAAACAGATGAAAGAACTTGTAAAAACAATGTAAACAATAACAAGTATTGAAATAGAATAGAGTTCTGATTCAACTGAGACTCTGAGAACAGAGTCCTGATTGAACTAGGACTCTCATATTTTTGGATTTTCTGAGAAAACAAATGAAAGGATTTTGAAAAACAGTTAAAACAGGATGAAATTGAAGTTTTGGTTCAGAGTCCTGATCTGATTAGGACTCTGAGAAAGAGTCCTGGTTCGATCAGAACTCTAAGAAATTTTGGTTTTGTAAGTAAATGATGAAATTTAAGCAAAGCTTTTGAAAACCATTGAAAATGAAATATGAAAATGAACCTTGGATAGAGTCCTTATTCGATCAAGACTCTGGGGTAGAGTCCTGATTTGACCAGGACTCTAGGATAAAACCTCAGAATTTTGAAATTCTTTGATAAAGGTGTAACAGTTTTGATAGATGGAAAGATTTTTGAAAGATTCTTTCAAAATTGAAACCAGGATCAGAGTCCTGATCCAACTAGGACTCTCTGAACAGAGTCCTGTTTTGACTAAAACTCTGAGTTTCTGACTCATTTTGAAAGATTTGATTGAAAATGGATAAAATAGCTGTAAAAGATTAGAGTCCTGATCCGATTAAAACTCTGAAGAAGAGTCCTAATCCGACTGGACTCTTGAAGAAGAGTCCTGATCCAACTAGGACTCTGAAATTTTGGCCAAAACAGAAGGTTGTGAAACGTTTTCTTCGAAAATAGGTAAAAAGGTAGTGAAAAGTAGAGTTTTGATCCGATTAGGACTCTGGAAAAAGAGTCCTGATCCAACTAGGACTCTAAGATTTTAGCCAAAACGGAGGAAATGGACAAGGGATATGACTATAACTGGTTTAAAATCAGAATGGAGTTTTGAAAATGTTTTAAAAAAATAAAAATACAGATGAAAATACAGTCTTGATCCCAACTAGGACTCTAAAATTTTTGAGATTTTTGATAAATCCAGAAGCGACACCACCTAAATGGGCCTTATCTGAGAATTGAAATCAATTGAAATTGAGTTTGAAATGAATTCAGATTTGTCTTCTGAGAAAATACTTCAAAATATAAGGTCCTGGGGGTTGGCAAACGACAAAATGTTGATTAAAAACCCAGGTTTTAAAATTGATTTTGAAAGAAAAGTTTTAAAAACTCAAGTCTGGATTAAATATTTTGAAAACAAGAGTGTTGGATCTCGAAAATGAGAGGTAATGACATGCAATGAAATGACATGCCGAATGCATGCAATGATATGCAATGACACATGAAATGTAAGCACTGGATAAGAGTGAAAATTTGGGGTGTTTACATCAACGAAGAAATTCTTATCAATATAATCTTGGACAATGTTCTTGAAGACGAAACAGTGGTCGGTATCATGCCCTACTGTTCGATGGAATTTGCAAAACTGGTCTATAAATCTTCCCATGATTGTGGGAGGATTTGTGACTTTCGCAAGCTTTACCAATTCTTTGGCTAACATATATTTAAGGATTTCATCGAGAGACTGCTCGAGAGGAGTAAATTGGCGATCGTAACCCCAGCTTTATCTTTTCTTTCTGTTGACTCAATTTTCCACTCTACTTTGAAGATTTCTCTTTCTGACTTGTATGATTGCCTTTGTTATCTTTGTGATCATCGCGGTTGGCATTGACGAAGAAGGCAGAATTCATCTTCTTTTTTGAATCTTGATTATTCCTAACGGGGGTGATGCCCTTGTAGAGGTCTTTGCTCGTGAAGATCTTCTTGCCCTTGTCGCGGGCCTGCATATCTCGAACTATCCTTACCATATCTCTGAATTGTGATTGGTCAGATTCATTGTCAAACTATTCTTTGAACTTATGGGCTGACCTCTGCCCCTGAGTAGTTCTGCGGAGTACCTGCTGGGTTTCAATTTCTTCATCTGTGTCTTCCACTGATTCTTCTTCATCAGTTGTATAAAAATTCTGAATAGACTTCTTGGCTACCTTCAAGATTTTCTTGACCACCAGGCCGTTTGCCTTCTTATTGACCTGGGTTTGCTCTATACTGGCTTCAGCTTGCTCTGCCAGCATTTTGGTCATCATCTTTTTGAACATGTCATACATCTGAGGATCGATGCCATCAGCTGCTTGTTGACCCTAACTTTTGGCTGATCGGGGTGAATCCATTTCTTCTTCTAAAGCTGTTGAATGTGCCATGCCTTCGACTGGTGCAATTTTCTTCCCTGACCTTGTCTGAACCATTAAATGTCACGAATGCTCTCTGCAAGGCAGAATTGATGGTTAGGCTTTGGAAAGAGATTTTGATTGGAGGAAAATATTTGCTGAGAATTTTGGTAGACAATTGAAAGAGTATCCCATTACTAGGGAATGAGTCGTCGCTGGGGTTACGACAATTGCATTGTCATTCCTTTGCAAAGAAAATAAACAACTAAAAATTATGCCTTGTTACCTAGGCGAGGTCGTCAAACCAAGATAGGATGAAAATTAAAGGAATTTTATTGAAGGAAAACATGATTTTATTAATAATACACTTGACAAAGGGAAGGGGGACAAACAATTTTTCACCACTCCTGATAATCAGAGGACACTCGAGGACTAGGAAAAATAGTGAGAGTAACAAAAGAATCTCAACTATGTCTGGCAGAATGGTATGCTCCGGACCATTGATCTGATGTGAGATCGAACTCTGGCAAGATCCCTGATAATAGACGAATTTCTATGTGCTTCTGTCTCTGAGAGAATTGCCTGACATAGCACTCTGGATGGTAGTATACGCAGAAGAATGGGCCAAGTAGCCTAAATCGCTTGCCATATGCATAAGTATATCTGGGAGGTGATTCCTGACGATCAAAGTAGTCCCACACGACCTCTTCCTCTTGAAGGTTGTCGATTAAAAACCGGTATCGCGCAACTGACAGAAGTTTTTCACCATTGTATCTGAATGAACTGGCTCGGGCTGGCACATGCCGAAGGAACCAAGACTGCAATGCATAGGTGCACCCTTCGACTAGAATTGATTCTCCGAGTGTGAAACGGGTCAACCCTCGGTACAGAAAAGCGAGTGCAGCCATGGCTATGGAGAGGCGGCTGGTCTGTCGACTTCCCCACCTTCGCAGAAGTTGAACTATCTTGATATCCATGTAATTCCGTCCATCTAGAAAGAGAGCTAATCCCACAATACATAATACTATCGCATGCTGGATTCTTTCTCGAGCTGTTCGAGATAAGGAACTGACTTTCACAAATGTCCCATACTGTCTATAGATTTTGAGCAGATTCACATATTCGTTTCCATTTTCCTCGATTAAGGGCCAAGACTTGCGTCCTGTCATGCGAGCTAAAGCATCTCAGGGATCCAGACCCTTGACATTGATCAAAAAATGATTCTCCAATGGATCTCCAGGCTGACTAGCGGGTTCAGGTAATCCCATAATCTTCGAGAATTCGTCTATCAATAAAGTCATTTTCCCCCATGGGAACCAGAAGGTACTAGTGCTCGGATTCCACCGCTCTGCCAGTGCGTAGATCAAATTGTCGTTGACTGTCTATTTTCCCACTGCAGATGACAGTTCCAATCTACAATCGTCCAAATGGTCTGGAAACATACGAGAAAAGTTCTTGAGCCATGAATAATACCACCAGGGGAGGAAGGATCCAGAGCTGAGGACTCGATGTTCAGGAAGACCTTGTCACACCTCGTAGGAGATGTGACCCTCAGAAAAGACCGAATCAAGTTGACTGGATGCCATCAGACTGGAAAACATGGAAAATTTGGAATAAGACTTAGGAAAATACAAGAATTTTGAAAAATTGCATGCATGATAAAAATGAAGTTGGAAAATTTGAGATCTAGAAGGAAGGAAGGATGGAAAATCACCTGGAATTTTGAAAAAAAAGAAAGGAGAATTTGAAAAATCATCCTGGGTTTGAATAAAACAGGAATTTTTAGACAGTATGTGGAAATAGATAAAAAATTTTAGGGATTTTTTTTTTTAAATCGTCCAATGTTTTTGGAAAAACTTATGGAAAAATGTAATGAAAGAAACTGACATTCAATCACATCGTATACAAACAAGTATGCACATACAACATTCTCTAAAAGCTGACTCTAGATGCACAAGTTTTGAAATAGCTTTAGGACCTTAATCCTAACTCTAAGGTTCAGATCATCTGTGTCCAATTATACTATGCTTATATACTCGAGCCGAGGCTCGATGTACGTGGCATAAAATCAATTTCTTCGGTTCTAAGTTCAAGTTTTCCAACATCCTTGAGCGCCTGCCGATATACGTTGGACTATGGCCCTTGGTACGTGGCAAAGAGGCTTTCACCCAAATAGGTGGCCCAATTGTGAGGCTTTGTCCCGAACTATGGTTCTGGAAGAAAGCCCAGCAACGTGAAGACTGGGTAAAGATAGGTGGGGTGGTTTTTGAAAACATAAGCACATGCAAGAAAATTAGAAGGCTTTAAAACCTAAAGATAGAAATTTTAAAATTTTTGAAGAAGCAAACATTGTTTTCATACAAATCCTAGATTGAAGAGTGTTGTATTAGACCTAAGTCTATGTGAGCATGAATAATTCTCCTCAATATGGTCCTACCAAACCATGCCTAGTCTACATGCAATCCATGTGAGTTGGGTTTGAGTATAGGCTCCTAGGTTTACATGATAACAGAAAGTAAAAGCTGACATTCCATGGAACACGATTTTGACAATTTGAACTAAGTCAAGCACACAATTGATTAGGCGAAGACATGTCCCATCTCGGTCGCCAAACCTATTATCATCACAAAATTTTACTTTTGCGAGTCAAACTGACCTTTGAAAAAGACTGAAAATAACTCGCCTCCGTTTTTAAAATGCAGGATAATTCCGTAGAATGGGACTCGCCTGTCGGTACGAGATTCAACCGTTCCTGGCGCCTTTACCAGGGGTAATTGAACCAAGGATCAATTATGTGCTTAGCTTTGCTCAACTTGTCTAAATCGTGTTCTATTTCTTAAATGCACAAAGAATCAGGAATGTGCTATGAATTTTCTGAAAATGCAGATTTGAATATATGATGTTTGCTTTGAGATTTGAAATACTTGAAAAATTCTTGGAAAAGAACCCCTTTTGAAAATTGTGAATCATGTTGAATGAATATCTCTGGGAAAGTGAAAATCGATTTTTGAAGAAATGTAAGAGTTTTGTGAAAATCGATTTCTGAGAAATTTGGAATAACTTTGGAAAAACTTGTTTTCTCTGAATTCAAACTTTGAAATTGAAAATATAACTTAGAAAATCGAATTTTGAACTTGAGAAACACTTGAAATATCCTTTGAAAACTCAATGTTTTTGAGAAAATTGATTTATGTATAAAACTTAGAAAGTTTTGAGAAAATCAATTTCTTGGAATTGGAATTGGGATTTGCAAATGAATGAAATAAATGAATATGGATTTGAAAGTCATGATTTTGAGGAATTGAAAAAATCCTTTTGTATTTTTGAGAAATGCAGTGCATTTTGAAGTTAGCCTAAGAGTGTAGGATGAATGTGGCTAATACGAAGATCACAAATCTGAGTCTCATTCGTATTCTGACTATGGCCATAAATACGAATTCCACCGAGTTTGTCAAATCCATAAGAGCTAGTGCACGTTTCATTCGTGTAGACCATGGTGGATTTATAAAAATATGCATGAATGACAAACATAGCAGTTATATATCAAAGTTTAAAACTATATGCAATGCAAATCCAAATCTACGCAGGAATTGAATTTTTTATTCCAAATTTAATTACAATTTAGATCACTAATTGAATTTAAATGACTGAAAATAAAGTATTAAATGTCCCTGCAAAACTAGAAAAATAGATTAGTGAAGATATGTTGGCTTTTCTAGGTTTATCCAGCAATATCTGGAAATTGCTGGATTTTGCTAGATATAAGCCTCTTTCCATGATTCCCTGATATAAACTTAATAAAATATGAATTAAAACTAAATAAATAATAAAGATGAGATTTGAAAATTTGAAATTGGGGTCAAAATGACCAAAGTACCCCTGATAGCAAGATTATGGCCTTGAAATCAGGGTTTTCAGAAAGATATTTTGTAAAATGCAAGTTTTAAAATTCAAAAAAAGATAAATTGAAACCAAATATGATATGACATGATAAAAAACATAAAAATTAGGGTTTTAAAATTTCGAAATTTAGGTCAAATGACCAAAAATGCCCCTGATAGCAAGACTATGGCCTTGAAATCAGGGTTTTTTGAAATAAATTTTGGTAAAAACTTTGGGTTTAGTGTTTAAATGAAGTCAAATATGCATAAAATTGATCATGAAGCATCCTAATATGATTCTAAACATGAACAAACCCTCAAAATGTGAACTTATACACAAAAATCAAGAAATATCACAAAAATCACAATTTTGGCAGTGTTTCTGGATCTGCAGGTACCCTATTTTGCAATTTAATCCATTCAAGCATCAAATGGATTCCAAAATTCATAAAAATCGACACATGCACTTTTTATAACCCTAAAATCATATTGGAATCATAAAAATATATTATTAACACTATTCCAATTCGAAAATGGCATTAAAACCCTAAAATAAGCTATTTTTACCCTTGGTCACATACCAGCTTCAGTGTTAGACCCGAATCAGGGGTCAATCTACCATAAAAATTTCTGAAATTTTACATAGGTAAAATAGACAAAAAAAAAAATTTCTTCGATGAGGGACAAACCCTTCCGGCAATCTCGACTAAAATTTAATGAATATAAAATTGGTTGAAACAGATACTTCCAGTTAAAAATACAGAAACAAATATCAATATTCATCAAATACTTCTGAAATTTTGGCAGTGAATAGTAGACAAAAAAAAAGAACTTCTTCTTTTACAGATCATGAATTGGATCTCTGGTTTGAGATCTACAATCTTTACAAGTCAGATTAAGGTTTTGGCAAACCCTAATGAGTTTTAAATTTTGAATCCGACTTTCTGTCAGAGGAAAAATACCAAACAGAGGCAAAAAATTATAACAATTTCATAGTAAATAGTTAACATCAACATGAAGCCACTGCACTTTACGTATCTCGAATCAGATATTGGATGAGAGAAATAAAACAACTGCAAGTTACCTATGAATTTCAATAACGATTTTAAATGATTGAAAATCACGGTTTAATCTTTTATTTTTTTAACAGGGTTCCCGAATCCCAAAACATCTGATGTTTTTACAGTAGTTCACTGACATATTCGTGTATCACATATAAAAAAATCAGAAATTTATAGTGAGTACTTCAATACGAAATAACATGCTCTTTATTGATCTAAGCTTAAAACACACAGAAATTTAATAAAACTTAATAAAACATGCTTTAATCAATGAGAACAATAAAAAAAGACTTAATCAGTAAAACAAAACTAATTTCTATGATGAAACACATGTAATAAACATTAATATATAAAAAAATAAATAAAACACAGGGAGTCCATGGCTAGAATTTGATTTTACCTTTGAAATCATAGATTTAACCCATTTAACGGGTAAATCTCATGTTTTCATGGTTAAGAACATGAAAATCAATACACTAATCGATTCTAACGGATTAGAATCTATGGAAACACAGCAAAACAGGGTTAGATCATCTTTTTGGACCATTCTTGAGGTTGAATCCATGGTTTAATTCATGAAATAAAAGGCACCAATGGCTAAATCCATGTTAAAATATGAAAAAGCATTAAATAAAACTAAAAAAATTAAGAAATTATTACCTTGAGGTTGCAGCAATGGAGGAAGGGCTGGAGAGGAGAGAGAAGCTCCAAGAACTCTAAAGGAGAGAGATGGGGAGGTCGACTCCCCTATGGAGACTATTTATAAAAAAAAATTAGGTTTAAATCAAAAGTTAAAAAAAAAATAGACTCTAAAAGGGGGGGGGGGGGGGGGGCGATTTTGGTGTGGAGTTACCTAACTACCCCTAGCCTAATTAACACTTAATTAAACTCCTAACTAAACCTAAAGACCCCCAAATGTGGTGCCACTTGGCGTTTTTCCACATTTGGTTTTTAAAGTTTTTAATTAAAACCTTTAAAAACAATAGTTTAAAAATCAAATTTTAAAATGGGTTTTCAAAATAGATTTTGACTCTTCTAACTTTCTAAAACTAACCAGGACACTGACTAACCCTGACTTTCTCAAATGTGGCGCCACCTCGAATGGGCCCCACTTGAATTTTCAAAAAATGATTTTAAAGCTTGAAATTGAGAGAATTTTCAAAAGATTTTCAAAAGTAAACTTGAAATTAAAAGTTTTGAAATGGCATAGAGTTCCAACTGGGTCAAAACTCTTTTGGATATGGCGCCAACTGAGTAGGCCCACATCAGATTTTGGAAAATAAACATTGAAAATAACTTTGAAAAGGGGTTAAAATCAATAATTGAAATTCAGAACTTTTGAAAATAGAGTCTCAAACGGACTGGAACTCCGAGCTAGAGTCCTGAAATTTTAGGACTCTCAGATTTTGGATTTTAAAATCCAAATGAAGGAGTTTTTGAAAGATTTTATAAAAAATGGTGAAACAAGTCGGGAAATACAGTCAGGGTTAGACTCCTAACTCAATCAGAACTCCGAAATAGAGTCATGAATTAACTGGACTCTACAAAATGACCTAAATTTTGAAAAACAAATAAAGAAGAATGAAAATAAAAGTAAAAACAGACTTTAGAACAGACTCCTGACTGGATTAGGACTTTGGGACAGAGTCCTGATCGGACTGAAACTCTAGATTTTTTTCGGTATTTTCTGAAAAACAGATGAAAGAACTTGTGAAAATAGTGAAAACAATAACAAATATTAAAATAAAACAGAGTTCTGATTCAACTGAGACTCTAGGACAGAGTCCTAATTGAACTAGAACTCTCAGATTTTTGGATTTTTTGATAAAACAAATGAGAGAATTTTGAAAAACAGTTAAAAACATGATAAAATTGAAGCTTTGGTTTAGAGTCCTGATCTGATTAGGACTCTGAGAAAGTGTCCTGATTCGATCAGAACTCTACGAATTTTGGTTTTTCTGACAAGCAAATGATGAAATTTAAACAAAGCTTTTGAAAATTAGTGAAATTGAAGTGCGAAAACACACTTTGGATAGAGTCCTGATTCGATTAGGACTCTGGGGTAGAGTCTTGATTCTATCAAGACTCTAGGATAAAATCTGAGAATTTTGAAATTCTTTGATAAAAGTGTAATAGTTTTGATAAATGGAAAGATTTTTGAAAGATTCTCTCAAAATTGAAATCTGGATCAGAGTCCTGATCCAACTAGGACTCTCTGAACAGAGTCCTGTTTTGACTAAAACTCAGAGTTTTTGACTCATTTTGAAAGATTTGGTTAAAAACATGTAAAAATAGTAACAAAAGACAGAGTCCTAATCCGATTGAAACTCTGAAGAAGAGTCCTAATCCGATTGAGATTCTTGAAGAAGAGTCCTAATCCAACTAGGACTTTGGGATCTTGGCCAAAACGAAAGATTTTAAAAGGTTTTCTCCAAAACAGGTAGAAAAGGTATTAAAAAGTAGAGTTCTGATCATACTAGGACTCTGCAAAAAGAGTCCTGATCCAACTAGGACTCTAAGATTTTGGCCAAAATGAAGGAAATGGACAAGGAATATGACCATGACTGGTTTAAAATCAAAATAGAGTTTTGAAAATGTTTTTAAAAGATAAAAAGATAGAGTCTTGATCCAACTAGGACTCTAAATTTTTTGAGAAATTTGATAAATAAAGGAATCCAGAAGCGACACCACCTAAATGGGTCTCATCTGAGAATTGAAATCAGTTAAAAAATTGAGTTTAAAACGAATCCAGATTGTTTTCTGAGAAAAACACTTCAAAATATAAGGTCCCGGGGGTTGGCAAATGATAGAATGTTGATTAAAAACCCAGGTTTTAAAATTGATTTTGAAGAAAAAGTTTTAAAACCTGTATCTGGATTAATATTTTGAAAACAGAAGTGCTGGATCTCGAAAATGAGATGTAATGACATACAATGCTATGCAATGTAATGAAATGGTATGCCTAATGCATGCAATGATATGCAATGACACATGAAATACATAAACACTGGATGAGTGTGAAAATTTAGGGTGTTTACACAATCCTGACATCATTCATAAGAGAAATGATATTACCTATGAGGGTCTTTCAAAAAATCATGAAATTTTGAAAAATTCTGCAAAATCTTCGTCATGATAACCGAAAAGTTCAATATTTTTTGGTCCAACCTTCTTCAAAAATCAACCCTCGTGTTGATCAAATTTTCCAAAAATAGGTTTCGAACCATTATCAACCCTCATGTTGATCGTATCTTCCAAAACTGGGTTTCGAACCATTATCAACCCTCGTGTTGATCGTATTTTTTTAAAAAATGGGTTTCGAACCATTATCAACCCTCGTGTTGATCGTATTTTCCAAAAAAAGGGTTTCAAACCATTATCAACCCTCGTGTTGATCGTATTTTCCAAAAATGGGTTTCAAACCATTATCAACCCTCGTGTTGATCTTATTTTCCAAAAATTGGTTTCAAAACATTATATTCAACAATCAACCCTTGTGTTGGTCTTGTCTTCCAAGATTGGTTTCAAATCATTATATTCAAAAATCAACCCTTGTGTTGATCTTATTATCAGTTTTAAACCATTGTTTTCAAAAAAATCAACCCTGGTGTTGATCTTCTTTTTCAAAAGTAGGTTTTCAACCCATTGCCTTCAAAAAAATTGCCCCTCGTGATGATCTCTCATGTTTGATTCTCTTTCAAAGATCAGATCTCACACTGATCATTCTTCTTGCGGTTGATTTTCTTCCCAAAAATGATTTCTCACTTATCTTATAAATAAACATTTTCCTTTGAAGATCCCACATGCAGGCAGGATCAGACAAACTTGTTTTCTCAAATCTTATAATTTTTTCAGTTAAATCTTTTTATCTTTATCAGTTTCATTCATTTTATTCATATTTCTATCAAGTTTACATAAATTTTATCAAATTTTATAAAGTTTTATCAAATTTTCCTCAAATTTTATTAAATTTCATCAAATCTATACCCTTTCAGGTTAAGGGATAAACCCGATGCCTCTTGCCCATGAGGTATTTTCTTTTTCCTTCGTTCCTGCTCAGGTTAAGGGATAAAACCTGACCCTCGTTGTCTGAGGTGTTCCCATTCAGGATAAGGGATAATCCTGAGACCCCTCACAGAAGCAACAAGGCTACCTGTGAGAATTCTTTTCAAAAACAAAATTTTCATAAATTTATTCAATTTTTTCCCACTTTTTATAAATTTTATTCTTCTACCCTTTCAGGTTAAGGGATAAACCTGACCCTCGTTGTCCGAGGTGTACCCTTTCAGGTTAAGGGATAAACCTGACCCTCGTTGTCCGAGGTGTACCCTTTTAGGTTAAGGGATAAACCTGACTCTCGTTGTCCGAGGTGTTCCCCCTCAGGTTAAGGGATAAACCTGACCCTCGTTGTCCGAGGTGTTCCCATTGAGGATAAGGGATAATCTTGAAACCCCTCGTAGGAGCAATAATGCAACCTACAAGAATTCTTTTGCAACATAAGTTTCCTCAATCTTTATTTTCTAAATTTATATCAATTTCTCTTCATTAATTTTTCTTAAATTTTATTTCTTTTCCCAATCAGGATAAGGGATAATCCTGAGACCCCTCACAGAAGCAACAAGGCTACCTGTGAGAATTCTTTTCAAAAACAAAATTTTCATAAATTTATTCAATTTTTCTCCACTTTTATAAATTTTATTCTTTTCCCATTCAGAATAAGGGATAATCATGAGATCCCTCATAGGAGCAATATTGCTACCTATGAGAATTCTTTTACAAAACAATTTTTATCAATCTCTTTATTTTTGTAAATTTCTATCAATTTCTCTTTTATTAAGTTTCCCCAAATTCTATTTTTTTTCCCTCTCAGGTTAAGGGATAAACCTGACCCTCGTTGTCTGAGGTGTTCCCGCTCAGGTTAAGGGATAAACCTGACCCTCATTTTTCGAGGTGTTCCCATTCAGGATAAGGGATAATCCTGACACCCCTCACAGAAGCAACAAGGCTATCTGTGTGCATTCTTTTAAAAAACAAAATTGTCATAAATTTATTTGATCTTTCCACACTTTTTATAAATTTTATTTTCCCCTTTCAGATTAAGGGATAAACCTGAACCTCAACATTCGAGGTATTCTTTTTTCCCATTCAGGATAAGGGATAATCCTGAGATCACTCATAGGAGAAACAATGCTACTTGTGAGAATTCTTTTACAAAATAAATAAATTTCCTCAAATTTTCTCCATTTTTGTCAATCTTTCATCAAACTCTATTTCCTTCTGTCTTCTCAAATTTTATTCTATTCTATTTTCCCCGTTCAGGATAAGGGGTTAATCCTGAAAATTGGACCGCATACAGCTAACTGTGCTGGTCCATCTAAAATCATAAATCATAAATCTTGTCATATCTCTTCTAAATTCAAGTCTCAGTTTATCTCTTCACAAAAAATTATTTTCCCTCTCAGGTTAAGGGATAAACCTGAATCATTTTTATTATGATTTCCTAAATTCTCATCAAATGTCTATTCTATTTCCCCTTCAGGTTAAGGGATAAACCTGAATCATTTTTTTAAATTCTCATCAAATGTCTATTCTATTTCCTCTTCAGGTTAAGGGATAAATCTGAATCATTTTTTTAAATTCTCATCAAATGTCTATTCTATTTCCCCTTCAGGTTAAGGGATAAACTTGAATCGTTTTCCTAAATTCGCATCAAAATGTCTATTCTATTTTTCCCTTCAGGATAAAGGATAATCCTGAAACCCCAACAATCATTCCTGCTTCGATCTCCAAATATCTTAAGAATGTCGGTCTTTTGCCCGACTCTCAGTTGGAAAATCCAGTGCTCGTACTGGTACATTTTCAAAAATTCAGTGTTCTCAATGGTATGCTTTCAAAATTCAGACCTCGAACTGGTCATTTTAAATTTTAAAATCATAGATCGAACCATTTTTTTTCGGAACCCAGTCCTCGAACTGGTCATTTAAAATTTTCAATCTTAGACCGAACCATTTTTTTGAAACTTAGTCCTTGAAACATGTCATCTTTCAAAATTTTTAAATAAAGAGCAAGTTCATTTGAGGAATCCAGTCCCCGCACTGGCTATCCCTCAAATTTGTCAAATAAAGAGCAAAGTCCATTTGAGGAACCCGGTCCTCGCACTGATTATCTCTCAAAAATTTCAACTAAAGATCAAGTTCATTTGGGAAAACCCGGTGCTCGCACTGGTTATTTTGCTAAATTTTCAAATCTAAAAGACCAAGTTCATTTGAAAAACCCAGTCCTCGCACAGGGTTACCTCTCAAAATCTTCAAATCTAAAGATCAAGTTCATTCATAAAACTCAGTCCTCGTGCTCTTTGTCTCTCAAAAAGTCTCAATCTTAGATCAAATCATTAAATCAAAGGTTCCAGCTCCTTCGCTGGTCGTTAAATGAAAGGTCCCAGTTTTCACTGGTCATTAAATGAAAGGTTCCAGCTCCTTCAATGGTCGTTAAATGAAAGGTCCCAGTTTTCACTAGTCATTAAATAAAAGGTCCCAGCTCCTTCGCTGGTTGTTAAATGAAAGGTCTCAGTTTTCACTGGTCATTAAATAAAAGGTCTCAGCTCCTTCGCTGGTCGTTAAATGAAAGGTCCCAGTTTCCACTGGTCATTAAATGAAAGGTTCCAGCTCCTTCACTGGTCGTTAAATGAAAAGTCCCAGTTTCCACTGGTCATTAAATCAAAGGTTCCATCTCCTTCGTTGGTCGTTAAATGAAAGGTTCCAGTTTTCACTGGTCATTAAATAAAAGGTCCCAGCTTCTTCGCTGGTCGTTAAATGAAAGGTCCTAGTTTTCACTGATCGTTAAATGAAAGGTCTCAGTTTTCACTGGTCGTTAAAGGAAAGGTCCCAATTTTCACTGTTCATTAAATCAAAAGTTCCAACTCTTTCGTTGGTCGTTAAATGAAAGGTTCTAGTTTGTCACTGGTCGTTAAATGAAATGTCCCAGTTTTCACTGGTCGTTAAACGAAAAGTTCCAACTTCCGTTGGTCGTTAAATGAAAGGTTCCAGCTGCTTCGCTGGTCGTTAAATGAAAGGTTCCAGTTTGTCACTGGTCGTTAAATAAAATGTCCCAGTTTTCACTGGTCGTTAAATCAAAAGTTCCAACTTCTGTTGGTCGTTAAATGAAAGGTTCCAGTTTGTCAATAGTCGTTAAATGAAAGGTCCCAATTTTCACTGGTCATTAAATCAAAATTTCCAACTTTTGTTGGTCGTTAAATGAAAGGTTCCAGTTTGTCACTGGTCGTTAAATGAAAGGTCCCAGTTTTCACTGGTCATTAAATCAAAAGTTCCAACTTACGTTGGTCATTAAATCAAAGGTCTCAGTTTCCACTAGTCATTAAATGAAAGGTTCCAGTTTGTCACTGGTCGTTAAATGTAAGGTCCCAGTTTTCACTGGTCATTAAATCAAAAGTTCCAACTTCCGTTGGTCGTTACATGAAAGGTTCCAGTTTGTCACTTATCGTTAAATGAACGGTCCCAATTTTCACTGGTCATTAAATCAAAAGTTTCAACTTTCGTTGGTCATTAAATCAAAGGTCTGAGTTTCCACTGGTCGTTAAATGAAAGGTTCCAGCTCCTTCGCTAGTCGTTAAATGAAAGGTCCCAGTTTCCACTGGTCATTAAATGAAAGGTTCCAGCTCCTTCGGTGGTCGTTAAATGAAAAGTCCCAGTTTCCACTGGTCATTAAATCAAAGGTTTCAGCTCCTTTGCAGGTCGTTAAATGAAAGGTTTCAGTTTTCACTAGTCGTTAAATCGAAAATTCAATTCTTCACTGGTTGTTAAAACAACAGTCCCAGCTCCTTCGTTGGCCGTTAAATAAAAGGTCCCAGTTTTACTGGTCGAAATTTCCAAAAAAACAAAGATTCAGCTCAAGGTCTCATCAAAATCTATATTGAGTGATTATTTCACAAAGAATTCTCGAAAACTTTGCCAATTTACTAAAAATATTTGTTGATTCCAAACATTTTACTGCACAAAAGAATCACCTCAGATTACCTCTAGTACTCTTTCCAAGAAGGTGAAACTTTTTACGAAAAAGGGATAAAATTAAAATCTTTTTTATGTTGATCAACCAAAGGGATTTAAGAAATATCCTCAGTATGATTAGCGAAAGAAATATTCAATAATATTAAAAAGCCAGAAGCGAATTGATATTGATCATTGCTATGGAGCATGTTTTAAAAGACGATTTTCTGGCAATCAGGCAGTGGAAATATCCTGAGCTATAAAAAGAATCCATTCAATTCATATCTTCGCATCCATTTAAAGCTAAAAATCAAATATCTGCAAAAGGGATCTCTCAATTGTCATCAAGATGAAGACGAATATGCGAGCTAGACCCCCAGGGCCAAAGAAGATTTGGATCATCTCCAAGATGAAGGAGTTTGTGACGGATCCTTCCAGGGAAAGTTTAGATCACCGTCGAGATGAAGGCGAATACGATGAACCTACCGGCAAACTCTAAAAGATATTTGATTTCTGCTATCATCTAAAGACCTTTTGAGCCAATATCATCAATATAACCTCTGAGATAAATAAAGGATCGAAACATCTTCAAGATGAAGGAGTTTGTGACGTACCCTTCCCCGAAAAAGAGAGAAAAGTCAGGACATCTCCAAAATGAAGGATGATGTAAAAGCCAAATAAAGCTCAATGACTCAAAAGGAGAGTGCAAAAAGATCAAGTCGCCTGCGGCGGGTTCTTGGCGCAATACAAAGAAGGCAGCCTGATAGAGCATGCCATCTATTATGTGAGTAAGACTTTCATAGATTATGAAAAGAGATACTCTCAAATAGAGAAGACTTGCCTAGCTCTGGTATGGATGTGTCAGAAGCTAAGACACTACCTGTTGGCATCAGAGGTCAAAATCCTGTCTAAACTCAATCCCCTCAAATACATCTTAGAGCAACCTTTCCTAAGCGGACGGGTCGCCAAATGGAAAGTCTTACTGATGCAGTACGACTTAGAATATGTCTCGCAGCAATCAATTAAAGGACAAGCAATTGCAGATCAATTGGCAGAAGAGGTGAAAGCCGAAGATGACTTCCCTGATGAGCAAATTTGCAATATCCAGCAATTTCCAGTCTGGAATTTATTTTTCGATGGTTCTAAGAACATGGACGGAATAGGCATCGGAATCCTATTAATCACTCCCGAGAAGGAGATGATTTCATTTTCTCTCAAGTTAGATTTTCAAGGTACCCACAATATGGCTGAATATGAAGCCCTGATTCAAGGTCTAAAGATTCTACTAGACTTCAATGTTAAGAGAGTGCATGCCTACGGTGACTCATTACTTGTTGTCAATCAAGTTCGAGCCGAATGGCAAGTCAAAGATCAGAAGCTATTTCCCTATCAGAAAATTGTTTCAGCTCTTGTCAACAAGTTTGAAGAATTTCAGCTCTTCCATATCAAGAGAGATTTCAATCAAGTGGCCGATAGCCTAGCCAGTTTAGGCTCCATTATGGCATTCAAGAATGGAGAATCTTGTCGCTCTTTTGAAATTGGCAGACTTGACCAACCTGCTTTCCTTCCAGCGGAGCAAGTAAACCAGGCTGAGCAAAAGAAGAAGCCTTGGTATTATAACATCAAAACTTTCATAGAAACTGGCAAATTTCCTCCAGAACTCTCAAAGAAAGAGCAGCGAGCAATCCAGCGTATGTCTACTCGATACTTCATTTTGGCCAATGTCCTCTATCGTGGAGGATTTAGTTCAGAGTATTCCAGATGTTTAGACGAAGACGAAGCCAAAGAAGTCGTGCGAGAAGCACACGAAGGCATTTGTGGTGGCCACGTCGGCTACCAAACTCTTGTCAAACAGATCGTCAGAGCAGGTTACTACTGGAAGACTATGCAACAAGATTGTTATCATTATATGAAGAAGTGTGTGCAATGCCAGATACACGCACCTTCCATTCATGCTCCAGCAACTTATTTGCAGTCCGTTGTTTCTCCATGGCCGTTCTCCATGTGGGCCTTCGATGTCGTAGGTCCCATCACTCCTTCAGCTTCAAATGGCCACAAATACTTCCTGGCCGCAACAGAATACTTCACCAAGTGGTAGAAGCTATCACTCTTCGTACAGTAGAGGGCCGACACGTGGTCTCTTTCATTCACAAGAACATCCTTTGCCGTTTCGGCATCCCACATGACATTGTGTCAGACAATGGTAGTCATTTCAAGAATGAAAAGATGAAGACATTCTGCTCAAAATTCAAGATCTATCACCATTTTTCCGCTCCATATTATCCTCAAGGGAATGGTCAGGCAGAGGCCACCAATAAGATTTTAATTCGTATCTTAGAGCGAACTATGGAAACAGGGCGTGACTGGCATGAGAAGATCCACGATGCACTATGGGCATACCGGACCACCATTCGCACTCCAACGAACGCTACTCCATCAGAATTGGTCTATGGAACAAAAGTAGTATTCCCGCTACATGTTCAGAAACCCGCTTTAAAATTTGCTTCACTTCTGCAATTACCTCTTGATCAATACCAGCAGTAGCGACTAGTACAGCTAGACTTACTCGACGAGAGAAGGCTAAAAGCAGCAGAGCATGCTCAATCCTATCGCCAGAGAGTAGCCAGACAATATGCGAAGTCTATCATTGAAAGAAAATTCAAAGTCAATGATTTAGTACTTCGATCCACAACTTATCTCAAGCATCGTCCCGGCGGCAAGTGGTCGCCAAATTGGGAAGGTCCCTATGTTGTCAAAGAAGCATTACCCCGCAACTCATATCGGCTCATCAATGCCAATGGGGTAGAATTGCCAGATCCCATTAATGCTCGACACTTGAAAAAGTTTTATACTTGAAACATTTATTCTCCTCTTGTAATCCTTCCTATTTTCCTTCAAATAATGATCAAACTTTCTTTCCCAGTTACATTGGGGCATTTTTAAAATTTCATCCTGTATGCAGGCAGGATAAACAAATGTCTCATTTCACGCACTTGTGCATTCATATGCATCAATTCATATTCATTTGCATTCAACTGTATTAACAACAATCTGGTCAGTATTGGGATTTCAACAAACAGTCCCATCACAATTCCTAATGATTCAAAATTGAAAGGTCATCACCAATACTGAACCAAAACCCAGCGCTCGAACTTGTATTATTTCAAAATCCAGTATTCAAACGGGCACATTTTCAAAATCCCAAATTTTCAGAAAACCGAGTTCCGACTCGGGCTTTTTATTCAAATCATTTTCTTTTGTTGATCCGGGTTCCGACTCGAGATCTCTTTATTCATTCGAGCTCAGATTCGAGCTCTTCATTTTCTTTTATTGATCCGGGTTCCGACTCGAGATCTCTTCATTCATTCGAGCTTTGATTCGAGCTCTTCATTTTCTTTTGTTGATCCGGGTTCCGACTCGAGATCTCTTTATTCATTCGAGCTCAGATTCGAGCTCTTCATTTTCTTTTATTGATCCGGGTTTCGACTCGAGATCTCTTCATTCATTCAAGCTCTGACTCGAGCTCTTCATTTTCTTTTGTTGATCCGGGTTCCGACTCGAGATCTCTTCATTCATTCGAGCTCTGATTCGAGCTCTTGATTTTCTTTTGTTGATCCGGGTTCCGACTCGAGATCTCTCTACTCCTTCGAGCTCAGATTCGAGCTCTTCATTTTTCTCTGTTGATTCGGGTTCCGATTCGTGATCTCATTACATCATTCGAGCTCTGATTAGAGCTCTTCATTTTCTTTTGTTGATCCAGGTTCTGACTCGTGATCTCTATATTTTATTCAAGCTCTGACTCGAACTCATCATTCTCCTTTGTTGATCCAAGTCATTTTGAACCTCAGGGTCTGTCAATTGCTCATATTTGATATTTTGCCCTCCAAATTCCAATTTAAATCTTCAAATCAGGCAATTCTCCAATTTCGACCTTCGGGTCACCCAATTTCCAATTCTCAATTTCAATTACCAATTACCAATTTCCAATTTTCGACCTTCGGGTCAATCAATTGCTAAATTTTTGACCTTCAGGTCAATCAATTTCCAATTTTCGACCCTCGGGTCAATCAATCTCCAAATTTTCGACCTTCAGGTCACCCAATTTCCAAATTTCGACCTTCGGGTCACTCAATTCACAATTTCGACCTTTTGGTCAACCAATTCTCAAATTCGACCGTCAGGTCATCCAATTTCAACCTTCGGGTCATTCAATTTCCAGCAACCAATTTTCCAATTTTCAATTTCGACCTTTGGGTCAATCAATATCAATATCCAATTTCAATCATTTTCTCTTGCAAGAGACCCTTTTAGGGAGAGTTCGAGGGAGCTCGTTCTTTTCGCATGCTATCCAATTCGTTCACTTAGCCCCTTTTTAGGGAGAGTTTGAAGGGACTCGCGTCTTTGTGAACCGTTTGCAAAACAATTTCCAATTTCACACGAGGAACCCTTTTTAAGGGAGAGGCTCGATGGAGACTCGCTTTTCTTGTGACCCCCCAATTTCATACTAGGCCATTTTTCGTCATGAAAGACCCTCCTTGCAGGGAGAGTATGATGGACTCATTCTTTTCATGACCCGATTTTCAGACCTCACTATTATCGGCCCCTTTCCATAAGAGAAGCCTAATATTAGGGAGCTTTGACGAAAGCTCAATTTCTCTTCTAAAGTTCGTTTTGCAAACACCTCCTCTTCAGGGAAGAGAGGAGTATTTCCCATTTCCCATTCAGGTAAGGGCTAAGCCTGAGTCTCTCTTTTTGGGGAAAAAGAGAGGAGAATTTTCGTCACGGATGTGTTGAGCCGGACTTCAAATACTCACTTTCACAAAGGATTTCAAGAAAATTTTGTCAATTTGTCAATCAAATTATTTGTTGATTTCAGAATCTTTATTGCACTAATCTCTATCTCAATTTACCTTCAACATCGCTTCCAAAAGAGTGAAGCTTTTGCGAAAAGAGATTCAAAACTCAAATTCTTTCTATTGGCCAACCAAAAGGATGAAGGATAAATCCTCAATATGGCCAGAAAAGAAGATTCAATGTTAGTGAAAAGCCATGGATGATTGATATTGATCACAGTCAATGACACATCTTTAAAGATTATTCTTGTAAAATGAGGCAGTGGAAATATCCTGAGCGCTAGAAAAAGAGAGCATTCATCAAAACCCTGTCTCCTCAGAATCACCTAAGCTGCAATTAAATATCTGCAAAAGGGATCTTTCACCTGTCGTCAAGATGAAGGCGAATTAGGCGAATAGACCCCCGGGGCCAAAGAAGATTCGAAACATCTCCAAGATGACGGAGTTTGTGACGGATCCTTCCAGGGAAAGTCCAAAGCACTGTCGAGATGAAGGCAGATGCGATGAACCTCTCGACAATCCCTAAAAGATATTTAATTTCAGCTATCATCCAAAAAATCTCTAACCCATGAGCCAATATCGTCAAAGAAGGATCAAAACATCTCCAAGATGAAGGAGCTTGTGGCGTACCCTCCCAAAAAGAGAGAAAGAGAGGAAAAAGAAAGAGAGAAAAAGCAAGAACATCTCCAAAATGAAGGAAAATATAGCCAAAACCCAAGAGAGCCAAAAGAATGCAGCAAGATTATCATGAGAGAAGCTCCCAGGATATCAAACTGCCAGATCTACCAAGAATCCTCTTTAAAATTTGTGAAATTCTATTATCAATACTCTTTCATCAACTGCTTTCATAATATCAAATTCTCTTTCCTGCTCATATCAAGAAAACTGATAACTTCCTTGAAGAAGGTCAATTGCGAGCAATTTGGATTTCAAATCTCGATTCTACGAAGTGAACTTTATTTGGAGGTAATACTTTGGGTAGAAGAGAAAGAATATCTTTGCAACAATATGCAACATTTTCAAAAATTTTGAATCAACAGCAAAATTTCTAACATTTTGACAATATTTTCTAGCTATCCTGACGTGAAGTGAGAGCTTGATGTCCGTTTTTGATACATCCTGACACCAATTTTAAATCCCTCTTAAGGACTTGATTCCTTCCCTTCTTTGAGAGCATGAACTCTCAGATTTGCACACTTCTCTATGTCCCCACTGTCCAACCATAGACAGTCCCATTTCGGTTCGAGGTCGAACCACCAATCATTTTCTCGCAAGAGGCAATTTCAAAAGCTGATTTTAGTCTCAGCAATGAGGCACCCAAAATCAATCCCTTTTCAAGCTTTAGGGACCCCATTTTCCTTCCTTTTGCAAAAACCCTATCGGATTTATTGTACAAAATCCGAAGGTTCCGTCATGGTCTCTTCCTTCGAGGATTCCATCCATTTTCTGCCCGATCAGGATAAGGGTATAAACCTAAGCCTCATTCAAAGAGGTATTCCATTTTCTGCCCGATCAGGATAAGGGTATAAACCTGAGCCTCATTCAAAGAGGTATTCCATTTTCCGCCCGATCAGGATAAGGGTATAAACCTGAGCCTCATCCAAAGAGGTATTCCATTTTCTGCCCGATCAGGATAAGGGTATAAACCTGAGCCTCATTCAAAGAGGTATTGCATTTTCCGCCCGATCAGGATAAGGGTATAAACCTGAGCCTCATCCAAAGAGGTATTTAATTTTCCGCCCGATCAGGATAAGAGTATAAACCTGAGCCTCATTCAAAGAGGTATTCCATTTTTCGCCCGATCAGGATAAGG
Organism: Nuphar pumila; assembly: GCF_984573655.1. Lineage (NCBI taxonomy): Eukaryota > Viridiplantae > Streptophyta > Magnoliopsida > Nymphaeales > Nymphaeaceae > Nuphar > Nuphar pumila. The sequence continues at coordinate 55,559,684 of NC_143254.1, forward strand.
GTATAAACCTGCGCCTCATCAAAAGAGGTATTTCATTTTCCGCCCGATCAGGATAAGGGTATAAACCTGAGTCTCATTTCGATGAGATATTCCATTCCCCAATCAGGTTAAGGGTCAAACCTGAGCTTCGTTCCATACGAGGTATTTTGTCCCATCTAGGTCAAGGGCATAAACCAGAATTTCACTCTCACAGAGTGAGTCTTTTCTCTTCATTCTTCGCTTCATATCTACCATCTTCCTCGGGCTAATTTCTTCACACCCAGTCAGATCCTTCTAACTGGGGCATTTTTTTTATGTATAGCCCAAATTTGGTGTGTTTTTCTTTGCCACTAAGCTCGGCCATGAGCCGGCTTAGTAGCAAAGAGGGGCATCTGTAAACACCCCAAATTTTCACTCACCTCCCCGACATCTTCACCAAACATCATCATCCAGCCTTTTGAAATCACCGGAGGGCAAAATGGTCATTTTCTCAGCCCAAACCTTACAAAAGTCTAAATTTCATCTACAACTCTCAAAATTTCTTTATTTTTATCTCAGATGTTCAAAATTTTACTCCTGACAGGAGACAGGAATCTCCAAGTCTTGGTTCAAGATTCTATTGCATAAGACATGACATTGTATATCATTGCATGAGCATTTCATATCACTGCACTGCACAGCATGTCATTTCGAGGTCCAGAACTCTTGATTTCAAAATTTTCAATTCAGATTAGAATTTCAACTATTTTTAAAATTGATTTCAAAACCCTGGGTCTTCAAAATTATCAATTCTTCCCATTTTACCCCCAGGACTCTTAATTTCAAAATATTTTCTCAGGAAAACGATCTGGATAATTTTCAATATGAATTTCAGCCACTTCAACTCAGATTTTGCCTTTTTGTTAGCTATTTCAAATATCTTCCTTTTACAAAATCGCCATACAAGGGCCAACTCTTTCCAAAAATTCTTGTTTTACCAATTAGTCTAGATTTTATGAAAATTCCAAAAAGAAGTTGTTGTTTTATCCTTATTTCAATAAAGAAGCAATGTGGGACCCACACTAAGGTGGTGTCACACAAGCTTTTCTTTAGAAAATTTGAATTTTGAAAAACCCAAAAATATAGGAGCCTTGTCCACTGGATTGGCGCCACTTGTCTTTTCTCTCTCCTCCCATTTCCATGCCAAGTGTCAGTGTGGGGCTACCTTAAGAAGCCGCCACATGTCATCCCATTTATCTGCCATGTGTTAGTATCCACCATACCTATCATGCGCCATGTGTCATTTCAAAGAACACCAGGAGATGCCAAGTGTCATAGGTTGTCCTGTCTAGAAAAAGTGGAGGCTTGTCTCCTCTGAGGTGGCGCCACTTAAAGTGTGTCTCTTGCAGAGGACACGTGTCAACCTCTCCCTCCTTCAGAAAAAGTAGCCTGACACATGTCTCTCCCTACCTTTCTCAGAAAAATAGGAGACACGTGTCACTCCTAGCTTCCTCCAGAAAAGGTAGGCTTGTCCCCTCTGAGGTGGCGCCATTTGAAGAGTGTCTCCTGCAGAGGACACATGTCATTCTCTGCTCTTCTCAGAAAAAGCAGATGCCATGTGTCATTTCCTGCTCTCTTCAGAAAAAGCTAGAATTCAAATATTCAAATCTCTCCATAGGTGGCGCAAATCCTGAACTTCTACCTTTTTCATTTTGTCTGAGATGGCGCCACATGGCTTGGGCCTCCTTCTCTCCCCTCTGCCATGTGTCATTCTCTGCTTCTTTCAGAAAAAGCAGGTGACACATGTCTCCTTCTACCTCCTTCAGAAAAAGTAGAGGACACATGTCACTCTTGGCTTCCATCAGAAAAGCAACCATTCAAAAATTTTAAGACAAGAGCTAGGTGGCAAAAATCCTGGAGTTCTACCTTTTTCTACTTGGCCAAGATGGCGCCACATGTTCCTTGCCTTTCCTAACTGCCACATGGCATCGTAGGAGCCATTCTGAGGAAATGCCACGTGTCCACTCTCCATTCCTCCAGAGCCAACCTCCATTTGAAATTCAAATTCACCTTCTGAGGTGGCGCCATTTGAGAAGACTTCTCCAGACAACTGACACTTGTCCCCCACAAGTCAGCCTCTTCTTTCCTGCAAAAAAGTAGAATTTGAATTCCTCTGAGGTGGCATAGTCTGCTTCTTTCACTCCTATCCTTCTGACATGTGTCAAGAGCCTCCAGAGGTGATGCCACATGGCATGCTCCTATTGTTTCCAGCTTTACACCTCAAATCTCCTTTTGAGGTGGCGCCACCTGAGGGCTCCTTGCAAAAGCCAAATTCGAATTTCAAACCCCCAGATAGCACCCCCTGAGATGCCGCCACATGGAGGGCTCAGATTGAGCCTGTTTGAAATTCAAATTTTTCAGAAAAATCTATAAAAACAAGGCTCCATGCCCAGCATGAGGAGACCATCTTTTGAGAACTCCTGTTGGACTTGAAAATTCGACCTAGCCTTCTTGAGAACCCGACTTTTGCACTTTGGAATTCACGCCCCCTTTGGCTCAGTGAAGAAGGCACGGTGGGTCGATTTTGGTGAATCATCCGAAGCCCGGATCGAAGGACGAATGAAGCCCGTGATAGCCATCCCTTTCAAGAGCTTTAACGCTGCCTAACGAAACAAGGTGCACCTCTTTTCCTCTTGATTTGATTTCATAATTCGATTCGAGAGTCGTTTTAAGAAAGAGCTCATCCGAGAGATGGATTGAGCTATTCTCATGAAACGGCATATATAAAAATACATGATTATGCTTCCTTGATGATTTTTAGCATTCATGCATTTAGCTAGATTTAATTTGCATTTTATTTCATTAATTTAGCACGTTTCATGAATTAATTAGGATTAATTTAGCATTTATTTCAATTCTGCTCATTTTCAGTAGTTCTCTGTTTTTATCAGTCAGTACACACGTCATTTCATGCATTTATTTTTTACTAAAAATCCCAAAAAAATCACGGCATGTGCCCTTAGGTGTCCCTAAAATTGTGCCAAAAATTCGGAAGCATTTGAATTTGTTTACTGCGGTAAACATTCAAAATGGAAAGTCAAATTTTGTTACCCGGGATGCGTTTTAAAAATTATGTTCCGACTTGTAAAATCGCGATCTCCCTCATGGGAGTTCCGATTTTCGATCCAAAAGATGGTATGAACTTGGGAGCATGTCTAGTTGTTTACCTGATGTTTTCAGATTTTTCGGATTTTGGTTATGTCTGACAAAAATCCGAGAGTTTGGGACACATGTCAGAGCCTGATTTGGGCCTCTGAGACTTTGGATCGACTTAGGTCGATGGGTTCTCTTTGGATATTGCTCCAAATCCAAAACTGTAAAAAGTGAAAGTTATGTCCGAGATGTCGTATGTTTGTATCTGAACGTCTGTGATTTTTAGAACAGTCGTGATACCTGTTTCGGATTTTTCTTGTCAGTCCTCTATTTGGTCACATTTGTCTGTTTGGTTAATTTAGGAATGAAAAGTTATATTTTTATCCGTGTTTATGTTGATCAAATGCTGAATTCATAAACATGAAAGTTGTTCATATAAGTGTCCTGAGTATCTCCGTTAATTATCAAAAATTTACATGGCTGTTTTTTATTTGTTTAGCATTTTACATTAGATTAGGGTGATTTTTACCTCTGTCAGAACTAAATCCCTGTTACTGAACTCACCATGGCTCAAATCCCGAGACTGTAAAAACCAAAAATGTTTCATTTCAGGTCATTTAGCAGTCTGAAAAATATCAAAAGTTTTCATGGTGTAAATCTTGCATTATCATGTTAAGCAGTGTACTTGGTTTGGATCCATAGGCAAAATCCACCATTTTAGGACTTTCTTTAAATTTTAGCATTTAAATCATATCATTTCGTGTTTTTTAGCATTCTAGGTTGTTTATCAGAGTAATTCGATGCTTCATACCGAATTTGGTGCAATTTGAAATCCATTTGAGGTTCAGATTAGCCATAATATCAAAATAGGGTCCCGCAGGACCCAGATCCAAGCGAAAAACAAGCGAAATTCGTTATTTTGGATAAATTGAAAAATGCCAAATTCTGATTTTATAGTTCTAATGTGTTTAGCAGCATGTCATAATATCTCATACTGCATTTCATCATCATTTGTTTCAATTTGAATTTCGAAATCTCAATTTTACCAAGTTTTCCTTCAAAAAACCCTGATTTTAAAGGTATAACTTTATAATTAGGGGTATTTTGGTCATTTTGACCACCATTTCGAATTTCAAACTATTTTCCACCGAATTTCCTGCAGTTACATCATTTCAAATATCAAGGAAGCATGAGATTAGGGTTTATATCCAATTAAATCCAATAATTTCATAATATTATTGGAAAATCTTGGAAAAACCCACATATTTGAGCTAACCTTATTTCAAGTTTGGCAGGGATATTCAAAAGAAGGAGCTGAAGTCTGCAATTTCCTTTTATTTCATTTATTTAGTGATGTAATAATGTAAATTTTGGAATAAGATATTTAATTTCCTGCTTAGACTAGGATGCATATCATATAGTTTAAATTCCTGCAATATCATGTTTATGTGATTCATGCATTTTATTTCAAAAGCACTATGGATGTTCACGAATGGCACGTGCACCAACTCTTAGGAAGTTGATGAACTCGGTGGAATCCATATTTATAGCCCTAGTCAGAATATGGACGAGACCCAAATCCATCATCTTTCTACTAGTCACATTGAGCCTACACTCTTAGGCTATCTTAAAATGCACATCATATTTCTAATATTTTCAAAGTATTGTGCATTAAATCAATTAAACTCTGAACATATTCATGGCCACAGTCAAAATATGTGAAGGATTTATTTTGACTTAATGCACATTTTCCAACAAATTTCTCAGAAAATCTTTTCAAAGTGCATTCATTCACTCATATCATTTGCATCATGAAATCATTGGTTTTCCCATGATTTTCTTAAGAAAACTTCATTCTCAAGAAATCAATTTCTCAAGAAACTCTGAGGATTTTCCAAAATCGGTTTTCCCAAGTCAAGTTTTTCCACAGTTTTCCCTGGAAAATGTTATTTTCTTAAGACTTTCAAAAAGAGTTTTCCAATCTTTCTCCAAGATCAAAATCGATTTCCAAGGATTCTAAGGGTAAAATTCCCAGGATTTCAATTTCCCAAGTTTTGAATTTCCTTCTCCAATGAGTTTTCCTATAAATTTTCCATCATTTTCCTAAGAAAACTCTCAAAGTCAGAGTTTTCCTGAGAAATGTTTCCCCTTTTCAAATGTTCACCTTTTCTCAAGAATCACTTCTATTTCCCAGGATTTTCAATCATTCATGATTTTCCCAAGTCTTTATGAACTTTCTCATGATTTCAAAAACCCTTTTTCATCTGAGTTTCCTGAGAAATTGACCTTTTTTTCTGAGAAATGTTTCTCAACTCCAAATGTTTTCCAAGCATACATCATGTTTTTCCTACTCCCATTTTCCAAAATCTCATAGCACATGCCTGAATTCTCTGTGCATTTAGGATAAAACATAATTTCGATGATTTAACTAAGTCAAGCACAATTTTGGTCCTTGGTTCGATTACCCCTGTTAAAGGCGGCAGGAACGGTCGAACCTCGTACCGACAGGTCGAGCCCCATCCCATGGATTTTCCCGCAATTTTCAAAACGGAGGCGAGTATTTCAAAACAATTTCCAAAATCCGGTCAAGTTTGAAGCGCAAAATCATTTTCCTTTTTCTTTTCCGCGAGGAAGGGAAGACCGGAAAAATTTCGCGACGATAACAGGTTATGACCGCAAGCTCAGCCCTCTAGATCAGCCCCTCAAAGAAGTCCTTGAATACATGCTGAGCAAAGGAATGGTTAAGCTTTCAAGAATTGTTAATCCTCTGGTCGCCATAGGGAAATGGAAAGATCGCTTCTGCAAATTCCACCGAGCTACAGGGCATGATATTGAGCGATGCTTCGTCTTCAAAAATATTATTCAAGACTGTGTTGACAAGAATTTCCCTATTAAAGAGGAAGACCAGTCGACCGTTCTGACTGAGCCTTTCCCTGATCATTCATAAAGATGACAAATACCGATGTTTTCTCATTTCCATCATTTCTGCTTTTTGCTTCTCTGAATAAATGTAGTCTCCAGTTGCTTTCTTTAAATTTGTCATCCTTTCTCCCAGACATCAATAAAATCATCAGTTTTCTTATATTTGGAAGGTCATTCTCTTCATAATGTTTTTTTCAGAACTTTCATGCAATATGCCCTTTATGATGAATGCTTTTCCCAGAAAAAAAAATTCTTCTTGCCTTCCTTCTCAGATAATCTACCAAGTTCGTAGAGAAGCTCATTACCAATTATGCATTACTTTGTTATATTCCTTCAAAAATATATTTTTCTTCATGGTTGACGGCGTCGCCTAGGTAACAAGGCATATCTCGGTTGTTCATTTCCTCTCATGGAATAACAATGCAATTATCGCAATCCCAGCAATAATCCCATCCCTGGTAAAGGGATATCCTTCAAATTGTCAACCCAATTTCAGATCTTCATCCATTATTTTCCTTCTATTCTCCAAGTCATTGCCTTCAAAAATTTTCCCTCATTCTAACCATCCCATTTGTCTTACAGAGAGCACTCGTAACATTCAATGGTTCAGACAAGGTCAGGGAAGAAAACTGCACCAGTCAAAGGCATGGCACACTCAACAGCTTCAGAAGAAGAGATGGGCTCCCCGCATTCCAGCAGAAATCAAGGGCAACAGGTTGAGGATGACATTGATCCTCAAGTGTATGCCATGTTCAAAAAGATGATGACCAAGATGCTGGTAGAACAAGCTGAAGCCAGTACAGAGCAGACTCAGGACAAACAGAAAGCTAAGGGTCATACAGCCAAGAATGTAAAGATCACTGAAAAGCAGAGTCGTCATGAAGAAACATCTAATGAAGCAGAATCAGCAGATGATACTGATAAAGAATATGAAACTCAACAAGAATTCAGAAAGTCGACTCAGGGGCAGGGGTCGGCTTATAAGTCCAGAAATCAGTCCATTGACGATCCTACTCAGACACAACTTCAAGACGTAGTCAAAATGGTCAAGGATCTGCAAGCTCGCGATAAAGGCAAGAATGTCTTCACAAGCGAGGATTTCTATGATGGTCTGGAAGGGGATGACAGCATAGAAGATCTCCCCCGCAAATTTGTCAAATTTGATGGGACTGGTAATCCCAAGGCTCACCTGGCTATGTTCTTTACAGAATGCAATAGATTCAAGAGAGATAATCACACTTTGTTCAGATGTTTAACTCGTAGTCTGGAGGGCACCGCCGCAAAATGGTATTAAGAGCACATTAATCCCATTGAGTTGAAGGAATTCGACAAAGTAGTCAATCTTTTTATTGAGCGATTTTTATTCAACACAGAGGTGCTACCCACCCTAAATCACCTCTACAATCTGAAGCAGAAGAGCAGTGAAAAAGCCAGAGACTTTATCCACAGATGGAGATCCACCTGCAATCAAATGAAGGATCCGATATCAGAGGGGCATGCGTTGTCAGTCATTCTGAATAATTTCTTCCAACTTTTGAGAGGCCTCATCTCCACTTCCCCGGCACGATCTTTCATCGAATTGGTAGAACGAGCTGAATGGCTCGAGATGGGATTAGAGAATGGGGTATATGAGAGCCTCACACTCTCAAAAGACAGCTCTGATACCAAGAAATCATGTGTCACCTTCTCGGTGAATACCACAAGCAACAATAACGGTAAAAACAAAAGGGGTGGCAGAAAGAACCACACTGATGAATCAGGAAGCCCAAATCCTAGCAGAGATGATCATATAAGACAAGAGGACAGAATCAGTAGGCAGAATGATAGCCCTCTCTCAAGCATCCAACTAGAATTAAAGCTCCAAGGGAGACCAAAGCATGACGGTTGGGGATACGATCGTAATTTTACTCCGTTAGAACAACCGCTCGAGCAAGTTCTGGAATATATGATAACCAAAGGGATGGTTAGACTCCCCAAGATAGCGGATCCTCCTGTAACCATGGGAAGGTTTAAAGATCAGTTCTGCCAATTTCATCGGGCAATGGGTCACGATACCGAGCACTGCTTTGTCTTTAAAAATATTGTCCAAGACTGCATTGACAAGAATCTCCTTGTTGAAGATGAAAAGGAGGACCAATCATCCTGATCATGCTTTTCCTCAATCATTCAAGAAATTGACAACACTAGCGCCTTCCCAATTTCTCATCTCACTTTTATTATTTTAAAGGGATGATGCAATCCCGTTTGTCTTTCCTTGATTTATCACTTTCCTTCAATACATCAATAACGTTGTCTATTTTTCCCGCAAGCTGGGTGTCACCTTTTATTCTCCTTCTCTGTAAAATGTTCTTTTATGAGGAATGACCTTTTCAGAGTCCCTCCTGAATCAATCAAAAGTCAGTTGCTTTATCGCCTTGAGAGAACGTCATTCCAATGTCTATTATTCTTCTCTTGTCCAAAATTTGTTTTCCCTGTTACACTGGGCATTATTTTGAAAATTGTCTTTAAAATATCCTGTATGCAGGCAGGATCAAACAAAATCTTTCACCATTCATACTCATTTGCATTTATTTGCATTCATTTGCATTTATATTCATTTGCATCAATTTACATCAAATTTAACACCTATTCAAGATAAGGGATAAATCCTGAGACCCCGGCAAGTCGTCCAGGTTATCGTCAATTGATGACCTTCTAAAAATCCAGTGTTCGTGCTGGTAATTTTTCCAAAAACAGTACTCGTACTGGTCCATTTTCAAAACCCAGTGATTGTACTGGTTCATTTTAAAAATCTGGTGCTCGTACTGATACGTTTTCAAAATCCAATATTTATATCCGGTGCTCGTACAGGTACTCTTTAAAAATCTGGCACTCGTGTTGGTGTCTCGCCCATTGGTCGCGTTAGTCGATCTCCTAGGTTTAGTCTTTGCGCTGATCATCCATCAAAATTTCCAATTTTCTTCGGGTCAATCAATTTCCAATTTCCAATTTCCAATTTCCAATTTTTAAATTTCTAATTTTTAAATTTCCAATTTTTAAATTTCCAATTTTTAAATTTCCAAATTTTCAATTTCCAAATTTTCAATTTCCAATTTTTAAATTTCCAATTTCCAATTTTTAAACTTCCAATTTTCAATTTCCAATTTTTAGATTTCCAATTTTTAAATTTCTAATTTTTAAATCTCCAATTTCCAATTTTTAAACTTCCAATTTCTAATTTCTAATTTCCAATTTTCAATTTCCAATTTCCAATTTCCAATTTTTAAACTTCCAATTTCCAATTTCCAATTTCCAATTTCCAATTTCCAATTTCCAATTTCCAATTTCCAATTTCCAATTTCCAATTTCCAATTTCCAATTTTCAATTTCCAATTTCCAATTTCCAATTTCCAATTTCCAATTTCCAATTTCCAATTTCTAATTTTTAAATCTCCAATTTCCAATTTTTAAACTTTCAATTTCTAATTTCCAATTTCCAATTTCCAATTTCCAATTTCCAATTTCCAATTTCCAATTTCCAATTTCCAATTTCCAATTTCCAATTTCCAATTTCTGATTCCCAATTCTCAATTTCAACCTTCGGGTGACTCAAATTCTAATTTTGACCTTCGGGTCATTCAAATCCTCAACTTCGACCTTCGGGTTATTCAATTTTTCAATCTCAACCTTTGATTTCCCATTTCAATCCCTTGTGTCGTTTGACTCCCAATTTCGACCTTCGGGTCATGTAATCCTCAAATCTTGACCTCCGGATCATCCAATTTGATCAATCAGGCCTCTGGACTGCCCACTCTATCAGATTCTCAATTGAAGCCTTCGGGTTACAATCTTATCAACATCAGTCATGCTCCTACCTTCGGTTTACAACTTTATCAATACTTATCACTTTCCAAGCCTTCGGGTTACAACTTCATTAATGTCAATCATTTTTAAATCAACAAATCCTGCTTTCGAGCTGGTCGGACAAATTAAATCCTGCTTTCGAGCTGGTCGGTCAACAAATCCTAATTTCGAGTTGGTAAGTCAAAACAAATCCTGCTTTCGAGCTGGTCGGACAAATTAAATCCTACTTTCGAGCTGGTCGGTCAACAAATCCTGCTTTCGAGCTGGTAAGTCAAAACAAATCCTGCTTTCAAGCTGGTCAGTCAACAAATCCAGCTTTCGAGCTGGTCGGTCAACTTAACTCCTGCTTTCGAGCTGGTCGGTCAAAACAAATCCTGCTTTCGAGCTAGTCGGTCAAATTAAATCCTGCTTTCGAGCTGGTCGGTCAACAAATCCTGCTTTCGAGCTGGTCTGTCAAAACAAATCCTGCTTTCGAGCTGGTCGGTCAACAAATCCTGCTTTCGAGCTGGTAAATCAAAACCAAACCTAACCTTCGAGTTGATCTCTTACTAAGTCTTTTCAGGATTCAGTTTAGTCATGGATGTGTTGCGCTTTCACAAAAGATTTCAAGAAAATTTTGTCAATTTGTCATTAAATATTTGTTGATTTCAAAATCTTTATTGCACAAAAACATTACCTCAGAATGCCTTCAGTATTACTTCCGAAAGGACAAAGCTTTCGCGAAAAAGGATTTAAATTTCAAAATCTTTCTATTGGCCAACCAAAAGGATGAAGAATAAATCCGCGATATGGCCAGTAAAAAAAATTCAATGTTGTTGCAAAGCCATGAGTGATTGATATTGATCGTGGTCAATGACACATTTTAAAAGATCATTCTTGAAAAATAAAGCAGTCAAAATATCTTGGGCAATACAAAAAAACCCACTCAATCTCCATATCTCCTTAATCACCTAAGTTGCAATTAAATATCTGCAAAAGGGATCTCTCAATTGTAGTCAAGATGAAGGCGAATTAGGCGAGTAGACCCCCGGGGCCAAAGAAGATTTAAATCATCTCCAAGATGGCGGAGTTTGTGACGGATCCTTTCAGTGAAAGTTCAGAGCACCGTCAAGATGAAGGCGACTGCGATGAGCCTCCCGACAAACCCTAAAAGGTATTTAATTTCTGCTATCACCAAGAGATTTCCAACCCATGAGCCAATAACCATTCAATATAATCTCTGAGTGAAAAGAAGGATCTGAACATCTCTGAGATGAAGGAGTTTGTGATGTACCCTTCTAAAAAGAGAGAAAAAGCTAGGACATCTCCAAAATGAAGGATGATGTAATGAATTCCCCAAAAAGCCAAAAGATCCAATTTTGTCGAAAAAAAAAAAGAGTACAGGCAGAAAGACCATTCTGAGAAAAGAATCCCAGGATATCAGACTGTCGAATCTATCAAGAATCTTCTTTAATTTTATGAAATTCTATTATCAATATTCTTTCACCAATGATTTTCGCAATATTAAGAATACTTTCTTTTCTGTTCATATCAAGGAAATTGATAGCTTCCTTGAAAGAAAGTCAATCGCAAGCAACCTGAATTTGAATCTTGATTCTACAGAGTTAAGCCCAGTTGGAGGTAATACTTCAGGTAGAAAAGAGGTAATATTTTCAAAACAATGTGCATCATTTTCCAGTCATTTTGAATCAACAATAATTTTCAACATTTTGACAATATTTTCTAGCTATCCTGGCATGAATCGAGAGCTTGAGGTTCATCTTGGGCGCATCCTGACATCAGTGGTTATCCCTTAAAGGACTTGATAACGGGAGTTTTCAAGATTGTTTCCCTTCTTTGGTATAATCTGAGCGCCTGGGTTCTCAAATTCGCACACTTCCCTGTGTCCCCACTGTCACACCATAGACAGTCTAATTTCGGCTTGAGGTTAAGCCACCAATCATTTTCTCGCAAAAGGTCACCAATTTCAAAAGTTATTTAGTCTCAGCAATGAGGCGCCCAAGATCAATCCCTTTTCAAGCTTTAGGGACCCCATTTTCCTTCCTTTTGCAAAACCCCTATTTGATTTATTGTGCAAAATCCGAATGTTCCATCACGGTCTCTTCTTTCGAGGATTCCGTTCAGTTCTCGCCCGATCAGGTTAAGGGTATAAATCTGAGCCTCATTTGACGAGGTATTTCATTTTCTGCCCAATCAGGATAAGGGTACAAACTCGAGCCTCCTTTGATGAGGTATTTCATTTTCCGGTCAGGATAAGGGGTTAAACCTGATCCTCCTTTGATGAGGTATTTCATTTCCTGGTCAGGTTAAGGGTACAAACCTGAGCCTCCTTTGATGAGGTATTTCATTTCCCGGTCAGGATAAGGGGTTAAACCTGAGCTTCATTTTGATGAGGTATTTCATTTTTCGGTCAAGTTAAGGGTTAAACCTGAGCTTCGTTTCTACACAAGGTATTTTCTGTCCCATCCAGGTTAAGAGCAAAACCTGAATCTCACTCCTTTTGAAGTAGAATCTTCTTTATTCTCCATTTCACACCTATCATAAACACAGTCAGAGTTAATTCTTTCATACCCAGCCAAAATTTTCTAACTGAGGCATTTTTATAATCCAAATTTGGTGTGTTTTCTTTGCCACTAAGCTCATCTTTCAACCGGCTTAGCAGCAAAGAGGGGCATCTGTAAACACCCCAAATTTTCACTCTTATCCAGTGCTTACATTTCATGTGTCATTGCATATCATTGCATGCATTCGACATGTCATTTCATTGCATTGCATGTCATTACCTCTCATTTTCGAGATCCAGCACTCTTGTTTTCAAAATATTTAATCCAGACTTGAGTTTTTAAAACTTTTCTTTCAAAATCAATTTTAAAACCTGGGTTTTTAATCAACATTCTGTCGTTTTGCCAACCCCCAGGACCTTATATTTTGAAGTATTTTCTCAGAAGACAAATCTGGATTCATTTCAAACTCAATTTCAATTGATTTCAATTATCAGATAAGGCCCATTTAGGTGGTGTCGCTTCTGGATTTATCAAAAATCTCAAAAATTTTAGAGTCCTAGTTGGATCAGGACTCTGTATTTTCATCTGTATTTTTATCTTTTTAAAACATTTTCAAAACTCCATTCTGATTTTAAACCTGTTATAGTCATATCCCTTGTCCATTTCCTCCGTTTTGGCCAAAATCTTAAAGTCCTAGTTGGATCAGGACTCTTTTTCCAGAGTCCTAGTCGGATCAAAACTCTACTTTTCACTACTTTTTTACCTATTTTCGGATAAAACCTTTCAAAACCTTCTGTTTTGGCCAAAATTTCAGAGTCCTAGTTGGATCAGGACTCTTCTTCAAGAGTCCAGTCGGATCATGACTCTTTTTTAGAGTTTTAATCGGATCTGAACTCTAATCTTTTACAGCTATTTTATCCATTTTCAATCAAAACTTTCAAAATCTTTCAAAATGAGTCAGAAACTTAAAGTTTTAGTCAAAACTGGACTCTGTTCAGAGAGTCCTAGTTGGATCAGGACTCTGATCCTGATTTCAATTTTGAAAGAATCTTTCAAAAATCTTTCTATCTATCAAAACTGTTACACCTTTATCAAAGAATTTCAAAATTCTGAGGTTTTATACCAGAGTCCTGGTCAAATCAGGACTCTACCCCAGAGTCCTGATCGAATCAGGACTCTATCCAAGGTTCATTTTCATATTTCATTTTCAATGGTTTTCAAAAGCTTTGCTTAAATTTCATCATTTACTTACCAGAAAACCAAAATTTCTTAGAGTTCTGATCGAATCAGGACTCTTTCTCAGAGTCCTAATCAGATCAGGACTCTGAACCAAAGCTTCAATTTCGTCCTATTTTTAACTGTTTTTCAAAATCCTTTCATTTGTTTTCTCAGAAAATCCAAAAAATATGAGAGTCCTAGTTCAATCAGAACTCTGTTCTCAGAGTCTCAGTTGAATCAGAACTCTGTTCTATTTCAATACTTGTTATTGTTTACATTGTTTTTACAAGTTCTTTTGTCTATTTTTCAGAAAATACCAAAAAATTTTAGAGTTTCAGTCCGATCAGGACTATGTCCCGGAGTCCTAGTCCAGTCAGGAGTCTGTTTTAAAGTTTGTTGTTACTTCTATTTGTTTTCAAAATTTAGGTCATTTTGTAGAGTTCAGTTAATTCAGGACTCTATTTCAGAGTTCTGATTGAGTTAGGAGTCTAACCCTGACTGTATTTTCTGACTTGTTTCACCATTTTCGATGAAATCTTTTCAAAAATTCCTTCATTTGGCTTTTAAACTCAAAATCTCAAAGTCCTAAAAATCCAGGACTCTAACCCTGTGATCATTGCAAAATTTTTTCTCTCGTAATGTTCTCTCTCTTCCTTCTCTTTTCCTTTTCAACCTCTATTTTCTTCTTTTTGAAGGGAGAAAAATAAAAGACAGAAAGAAAGAGAGAAGAGAAAAGAAGAGAAAAGAAGAGAAAAGAAGAGAAGAGGAACTCTTTGCGGGGTCTCACTTGACCTTAATTTGAAAACATTTGAGAAAATAACTCGCCTCCGTTTTGAAATATTTGCGGGAAAACTTGGGAGACGGGATTCGCTCATCGGTACAAGGTTCAACCGTTTCTGGCGCCTTTACCAGAGGTAATCGAACCAAGGGTCGAATTCATGCCTTTTGCTTTGCCTTAATATCACCTAAGAATTTATCCTAAGTCTAAATGCACAAAGAATCATGCTTGTGCAAATGCAAAGATGTATGCTTTTTTTGAAAATGTTTTGAAATTTTCCCAAGTGTCTCTGAAATGAATATGATAATGGAGCGAAGAAATGATTTCTAACTTAGAACTTTAAGATTTAAAATTCTAAGTTTTTGGAAATAGTCAGAGTTTGGGAAGAATGAATCTGAATATTGAAAAAGAGATGATTTTTGAATTTTGAGATAAAAGGAGAAGCAAGGAAATTTCAAAGTCATAAATGGACTTTGAATTAGAATAGAAATGAAATGGAATTGAATTCTAATTTTGAAGTTTGAAATCAGAATGAAATGTGGGAAATCTAAATGGAATTGAGAAATAGAATTGATTTGAAAATTGGAATTCAAGATGGAATCTGAATCCAAAGTCTGGATTTTAAATAGAGTTGAAATTCAGGATGAGATTGAATTCTGGATTTAGAATCCTAAATGGGAATTGGTTTTGAAATTTTGGGATGAAATGGAATTGGTTTTAAGAATTGGAATTGAGAATAGAAGTTGATTTGAAATCTGGAATTCAAGATGGAATTTGAATCCAAAGTCTGGATTCTAAATAGAGTTGAGATTTAAAAATCGAATTCTGGATTTAGAATCCGAAGTGGGAATTGGATCTGAACTCTGGGATCCAAGATGAAATTGGATTCTGAATTTTAAAATGGATTTGGATCTGAAGTTCGAGATCCAAAGTGGAATTGGGTTCTGGATCCTAGAATGGATTTGGATCTGAAATCTGAGACAAAAAGTAGAATTGGGTTCTGAGTTCTAGAATGGATTTGGATCTGAAGTCTGAGATCCAGAGTAGAATTGGGTTCTGGAACCTAAAATGGATTTGGATCTGAAGTTCGAGATCCAAAGTAGAGATTGTACTTGAAAATCTGGATCCAAGTTGGGATTAATTTCTAGATCCTAGAATGGATTTTTGGATCTGAAGTCTAAGATCCAAAGTGAAGTTGGATTCTGAAAGCCCAAAATGGGGCTTTTTAAAGATGGATCTGGGTCTTGGAAACCTTGATTGAATTTAAAATTTAAGAAGAACCAAGTTTTTTGAGATTCACAATCAATCTCAAACTGTGATTGAAGATAAGAAGATAAACTTGTTTTTGATTTTGGAGAATGAATCAGAAACTTCAAAGTTAAATTTGAACTTTGAAATTTTGAATTTTGAATTGAATTGGAATTTTGAATATAAAATGATTTTGAAATTCCAAAGTCAAATTGGACTTTGAGATTGAGATAGAATTGAAATTTGAATTCATAGACAAGATTTGATCTCAGAAAAGAATCACTTGGAATTTTGAAAAAAAGGAAATTTTGAAAATATGATGCAATTCTATCCTAAATGATGAATGGATTTAAATAATTTTGAAATTTGATTTGAAAATCATATTTCATTCTTTACATGAATTGAAATAAGATGGAAAATATAATACATCCTTGACTATGGTCATTGAATGTATTATATAATAATCTATATTTAAATTCAGGTGAAGAATAAAACATATTTTTGAGCTTTTATAGAGTTTAAAATGAAATTAACTCTCAATATACCATGACTATGGCCATTGGTATATATTTTGAGCCAATTTTAAGTTAAACTCTAATAAAAGAAGGAAATATTTGAAAATATGATGATTTTTGGAAAGGATTCAGTGTGGATCCAGTGTTATTTTATAAAAGATAAAAATACTAAGTCTTGTTTACATCCCGACTATGGTCGTTGATGTAAATCATCAACTTAGGATTAATTTACCTCTTACGAAATGGTGCACGTGCCATTCGTGTTGCCATTTGTGAGAATTTGAGAAATAAAGGCAAAAATGCATGAAAACAAGTAATTCATGATATTTACAATGCTCATTCATTCTACCTAAAGCAGAAAATGTAGATTCTCATTAAGATCTAACTTATTACATCGTTAACTGGAAATTGAAATCTTAATTCAAGAAGAAAGATAGCCTTTTTCATATATATTTCCTGCAAAACATAAGTTAGTACAAGGCAATATAAAAGAGATATCATATTAAAAAAAAAACTAATCATACATATGTGTATTTCTAAGAGCTAAATGGGAACATGTACATCCCAACATGTATCGATAGCATTCTAAGTTGATGGCAGATGAAATGATATATAGCATGCCAAACTAATGGTTAAGCATTCATTTTAATTGGGAGTACATGCATACTAAACCCGTGGAAGTCCTACCTGCAGAAAAGCATATATTGGTATGTATCAAATGTTAAGTCCAAATACATGCATTTCTTAGAAAGATCAAATATCAATTTTTGGATTAACATATCAAGCGTTTCTATGTTATATCTGTAGGCTAACTGATGGATCAAAGTTTTACAACAAACTCTGTTAATATTATAGCAGGATGCCTATCAATTTTGTTGATGAGATAGCAGTCTCTAAAAGTTGTACCAGAATTTTCCAAATGGGCATACACAGATCTGTCAGTGGTAAACTGTCGGATTTCAACAAACCTCAATATGTAATGGTCCATTCGTCCAGCATGTGGCTGAAGCGAGATCATGGGGACAGGCTGGTAGGTATGTCGCATATTGGTGGACTGCTGTGTGAGAATATGAAGCCTGGGTGGAATGCACAGATTATGGATATGGTAAGTAGATAAACCCAATGAGTAAGCTCAGCTGGTGTATCACAGAGAAAATATAGATATCAGGATAGTTGCAGGATCGACACTTAACAATCCTAGGAGATGGTTTCAGCAGATGCCCAAAGTGATTGTGGGGATATGATAGTAAGGACATATACCAAATTATACACAGGGGGTGTAACTAATGGTGAATGTTGTAAATTTCTGAGCCAAGTCGAATCTGCTATGGTGAAAGATCACATTGGTCGATCATGTGTAACACTGTAGATAGCATCGATTGATGTTTGCAGAAATCATGATATATTTATTGATGGTAAAGCCAAAATTTGATATGTTTAGCTACTGTAGATACAGGAGGAGAGTGGTTCTACATGCACTTTACTTAAAAATACCAGAGAAAGTGTTTCCAGTAGGCTCGGTTCATGAGGGTCCCCCTTTCTTTTTATTATCATTATTATATTTTTTTTATCTAATGCTTTAAAATTGTGATTTACACTAGCTAAAGAATCAATGATGAGTTTTTGAAATAGAACCTGAACGAGTTTTAGGCCCAGCTTTATCTTTTCCTGCAAAACATTCAGTCACTACCTGTATGCTTAAGGCTGAAAGAAAAGAAAATTTAACAAGATGATGTGTACAGGCGATGACATGTGAAACCAGAATTTACAGGATGATTAAGCTCAAAGACAAATGATACATCAGCTAGGGTTTACTTTCTGTTGGAATCTACAGGGAAGGTAGACAAAAAAAAATAGATATCCTTTGAGACTAATTAGCTTTAAAAAAAAAATGAATAAAGTAAATCACAGGAATTGACACAAAGAAGAAACCATGAGAAATCAAGAGTGACTAAAAAAAATGAGGGAAAAATGCACCAATTGGGAGGGTATTACCTGAAATCCTTTCTTGAAAGACATTTTCAAAATCATTTATGCAGTTGCGGCTCTTATAGTAAAACAGAGCCTAAAACCCAGTCGTGGTGGTGATGTTGTTTATCTTATTTGCAGAGGGAAGATAAAATACATTTGCACTATTCTATGATGGGTTTTCCAATACCCAGCATATTGGTCTCCTGTTTGGCTGTTTTGCGTTAAGTAATTGCTCGTCAATAGGATGAAGCAAAACCCTTTGCCGTGAGATTTTGGATGGTTCCTAGACTTGGGATTCAGATTTATACCTTAGTGCTAGGACTTTACAGGGACAGACGCTAGACCTTGAGCAACAAAGAGGGGTTGCCAACTTAGGCTCATCCTTGGGTAGTGAGGCAATCCATCATTTATTTGCTAGATGAGTTTATGCTAGGTTCCATATTAAAAGATTCACATGATGCAGAAGTACCAGCATATTTTTGAAAGCAGAGAAATCTTTTCTGCAAAATGGATCTGATATGGATGTAATGGACAGATCAACTATGTAATCGATGCTCAAAACAAAGCATCAAAGCACTATTCCAGCAGAATTTCAATTGACTCATTAAGCACTAACGACCACCACAACGAGTGTTGAACATGTTCCCATAATTTCCATAGGGTAAGATCTATCTAATGTATAAAAAGGGCATCCAGAATTGCTAATTTTTCTGATAATTATTCTGCCATCAACTGATTCCAGTGAGATAAACAGGTAATAGCACGGATCTGGGAGATATCTTCTAATTTTGCGACCGATACTTACCCTGACAATGTAGAGCTTGTGAGGGCTCATCCATTCCGTTTTCTGATTTCAAAGGACTTCCTCAGGACCTCCCTTTTTTTTTATAGGAACAGAACATTAAAGCTCTATGATCAATCCATGTTAACGTTGGATCGGAGGATATAGAAGCAGAGGATATGATAAAAAAAAATGAATAATATTATCGAAAGGAAGAGGATGAGGAGTTTATATACAGAAAATATCATCACATTCAGAGAATTATATGGGTCAGTTTATAATTGAATCCTATTTATTATGCAGAAATGGACAAGTAGAGATTCTCAAATCTACACAACTAGCATTTGATCAATAATGGATTCACTAAACTTACCTGCTACCAAATTTGATATACAGAGACCAGGACATTACATCAATAAAAAAAAAAGAGAGAGCTACTGCCTCAATCGCTTTCATTAGCTTATCGTGAACTGGTTTTCACAGAACTCGACTCACATACCAGGTCCCTGCTTAGCGGCTGAGACTCCTCAAATCATGAAGATGTTATGCATACATGAAACAACGTTGCCGAGATAGAATGATGCAGATGAGTGATGACGAGATCGAATTGAAACAAGGAAATGCCATCGAACATTTAAAAGAAGAAGATGAAGGCAAAACAAATAATCAGAAAATAGGAGAATCAAAATTTGAAATAGAAGTAATAGCTTAAAGGGGAAATCCAAAAAAAAGAAAATTTGTCGAGAAACTAACATGAAAGAGAAAGAAAACATTTAGCCGGAAATCTGGACTGGGATTCGGGTGAATCTTGTCGGATTATAGAATCCGACAGCCTGAGCTCAGAGATCATAGCATGAATGAAACATGAGATAGGAGGAAAAAGAAAAAAGAAAAAGAAAAAAAAATGTGGGAATCGGTGGATTCCAATGATATTGCAATGGGTGGGTTGATATTTGCACAAGCAGTATCGACACCACCAGTGATGCAATAATGGCAGCCTTAAAACAGGAAAATAAAGAGAAAAATTAAAAGAAAAAGAGAAAAGAACTTACCCAATTTGCAGAGATTCCGAAGGAGGAAAGAGGAAGGTGGATATTTGATTGATCGTCCTAGATCAAGGAGGTGCTGGATGGAAGATGGATTGAAATCCTTCTTTCTGAAGGAAAACCGATGATGCTAGAGGGGAAATTGCAGCGTGAAAGATTGTTATGGATTTTTGCAGGGAAACTCCATGAATGCTTGCAGATGATGGACCTCGGAGGAGAAAAATGGATTGTAATGGTTTTTACAGAGAAACTCAGTGACGAAGATGCTGATAATGGATCCCTCGATCATGGGTGAAGACCTCTTCTTAAAGAAGAGGTGGAAGGTTCGAGTGGAAAGCTCGTTGGAGATGGAAGGTGAAGATCAGAGGGTTTGTTGAGGATCGGACGATGGAGAGAGAAGGAAAGAGGCGTGGGAGAGAATCCGTTAGAATTTTCCACTTTTTCATAAAAGAGGTCCCCTTTTTAAGAATTTTTTTATAAAATGGTTTTAAAAATGAAGTTTTCGGTAAAATGGCTTCAAAATCCTTCATTTTTCTTGTAATTTTTCCCAATTTTTTGGTTTTTTATGTTATTTTTCAATTTTTTTTGTATTTTTAGAATAAAATCCTAAAGTTTGTGAGAAAACAAAGATTAAAACTAATTTTTTTGGTGTTTTTGTAAAATATTTACAAAAGGAGTTTTTCTGAGAACTCAAGGCAATTTTTGAGAAAATTTCTTCAGAAAATGGATTTGTATCCGGATTTTTAGGAAATATTCAAGGTTTATAACCTCGAACTGAGAAATATAGGGTTGGGGATCCGACGGGATACCAGATGGATAGTTTAAGCTTTTCAAAATTTATTTTTGATATTTTTTTAAAAATTTAATTTGAAACTTTGGACAACAAGGCTCAAATTTAGGTTTTTGACACGGGATCTAGATCCGAAATCAAGTTGGATACATTAATATGGAATTTATTTCAGAAAATCTGAAGAATAACCGAATTTTGGCTTTGAAATTGCTTTTATCTTCTCAGAGAATGGGGGCCAGGGGCAAAAGGGTCATTTTGCAAATCTTTGAAAAATTTGGGGTGTTCACAGATGCCCCTCTTTGCTACTAATCCGGTTGAATGCCGAGCTTAGTGGTAAAGATAACACTCCAAATTTTGAAAATGCCCCAGTCAGCAGATCTGAACTGGGTGTGGAAGAATTATTTTGAAAATGTGACTCTTTAGGCTTAGAACCTTATCCTGAATGGTTTTTGGGGGATGAAATCCTCGAAGATGATGTGATCAAATAATAGAAATGAGGAAATCGTGATGGGACTTTGGGTGAAAATCCTGAAACGGTGGAAAATCAGAATTTTGATCAGGTCTCATGGGTGAGACGAGATACTCTTTTGGAATGATTCAGGTTTAGCCCTTAACCTGGATGGGACGAAGATATATCAAAAAATGTATTGAATGAGGAAAGGAATACATGAGAACCTTGATGGGACATTTTTGGAAAATGTCTCGTGAAATGAAGCTCAAATAGGATCCTATCCTGGATGGCTATATGAAGCATGAATTCCTCGATGGGAAGAACTATAATGGTACTGGAGGAAAATATCTCGTCAAAATGAGGAATCTCATCGAAACGAGACTCAGGCTTAACCCAAGCCTGAAACGAAGATACCGCGCGAATCGAGGTTCCGGGTTAACTCTTAACCTGGATAGGAAATCTACCATATGGGTTTCTCAAATGGAGAAACCATAATGGGACCTTCGGAATTTGGACGAACAAATCCGAAAGGGGTTTGTGAAAGGAGAAAAATATAGGGTTTCCTAAAGCTTGAAAAAAGGAATGATTTTGGGCGTCTCATTGCTGAGACTGAAATAGCTTTTTGAAATCAAATGACCTCTCACAGAAAATTCAGGTTTTGACCCTTAACCTGAGTGGGAACGACCATACGGAATTCTCGTCTGAAGAAACCGTGATGAGACAGGAAGAAATACTTCAACTGAATGGGGCAACTCTTCCTGGAAGATATAAACAACGTTAGGTTGCATCAAAATGGATATTGAATGTTTATTTCATTCTTGGAATAGCTAGAAAGTTTTGCCAATAAGATAAAATTATAGTCGATTCAAATGCTTGAAAATGTGCACGTATGTGCAAAGATATTTCATCTTTTACCTAGAGTATTTCCTCCATCGGGGTTAACTCCTCGGTTTTAAGAGTCAAATTCAAAAGATTTTAGCGCTGATGATTTTCTTCAAGGAAGCTATCCATTTCTCTGATATGAGAAAAGAAGAAATATTCTTAATTTCATAAAAGCAAGTAGTGAAATGATATTGATAAAGAAATTTTGCAAGAGAAAAGATGATTTCTGGCAACTTTGGCAGTTTGATATCTGGGTGTTTTCCCATTATGATCCTTTTGCACTTTTTCTGAGTCACTGAACTTTCTCAATTTTTCTCATCATCCTTCATTTGGATGTTCCTGACTTTTCTCTCTTTTTCGGGGAAGGGTACGTCACAAACTCCTTAATCTTGGAGGTGCTCTGATTCTTCTTTCTGTCTCAGGTATTATATTGATGGTATTGGCTCAAAAGGTCTTTAGATGATAGCAGAAATCAAATATCTTTTAGGGTTTGTTGGTAGGTTCATCGCACTCACCTTCATCTCGACGGTGATCTGAACTTTCCCTGGAAGGATCCTTCACAAACTCCTTCATCTCGGAGATGATTCAAATCTTCTTTGGCCCCGGGGGTCTAGCTCGTATATTTGTCTACATCTTGACGACAGTTGAGAGATCCCTTTTGCAGATATTTGATTGCTGCTTAAAGCGAATGAGAAGATATGGGTTAAGTGGATTCTTTTTATAGCTCGAGATATTTCCACTGCCTGATTGCCAGAAAGTCGTCTGAAAACATGCGCAATAGCCATGATCAATATCAATTCGCTTCTGGCTTTTCAACATCATTGAAGATTTCTTTCAATAATCATACCGAGGACATTTCTTACATCCTTTTGGTTGATCAACAGGAAAAGATTTGAATTTTACCTCTTTTCGCAAAAAGTTTTACCTTTTTTAGAAAGAAATGCTAGAGGTAATCTGAGGAAATTCTTTTTGTGTAGTCAGATTTTTAGAATCAACAAATGCTTTTGGCAAATTGGCAAAGTTTTCATGAATTTTGTGTGAAATACTTCACTCGATATAGATTTTGATGCGACCTTTAGCTGTATCTTCAATTTTGGAAATACATGACCAGCAAAAGCTGAGACTTTTGAAATACATGACCAGCGAAAGCTGGAACCTTTGAAATACATGACCAGCGGAAGCTGGAACCTTTTTGAAATACATGACCATTGAAAGCTGGAACCTTTTGGAATACATGACAAATAGATGTTGAGATCTTTTGAAATACCTGACCAGCGAAAGCTGGAACGTTTGAAATACCTGACCAGCAAAAGCTGGAACCTTTGAAATATCTGACCAGCAAAACTGGAACATTTTAGAAATACATGACCAACGAGTGTCGGATCCTTTGGGAAATACATGACTAGTTATAAACATTGTACCCGGAGGTTGGAGAATTTGATAGAATTGGGAGATTTGGAGATATGAAGTCTTGGAAATGATAGATTTGAGAGATTGAAACCCGAAGGTTTGGAAATGAGAATGGGGAAATCGCACCCTGAAGGTTTGATTTGTGGAATAGGTTGTTTTGGGAGCTCGATAATTGTGAGCTGGGACTTTTGAGATACATGACCAGCGAGAGATGGGTCTTTTGGAAATACATGACCAACAAAAGCTGGACCGTTTAAAATGCATGACCAGCTAAAAGCTAGAACGTTTGAAATACTTGACCAGCAACAGCTGGAACGTTTGAAATACATGTCCAACAAGTGTTGGATCTTTTGAAATACCTGACCAGCAAAAGCTGGAACGTTTGAAATACCTGACCAGCAAGAAGCTGGAACATTTGAAATACATGACCAATGAGTGTTGGATCTTTTTTTGGAAATACCTGACCAGCAAAAGCTGGAACGTTTGAAATACCTGACCAGCAAAAAGCTGGAACGTTTGAAATACCTGCCCAACGAGTGTTGGATCTTTTGAAATACCAGACCAACAAGAAGCTGGAACGTTTGAAATACATGACCAGTGAGTGTTGGATCTTTTTTTTGGAAATACCAGACCAACAAGAAGCTGGAACGTTTGAAATACATGACCAATGAGTGTTGGATCTTTTTTTTGGAAATACCCGACCAGCAAAAAGCTGGAACGTTTGAAATACCTGACCAGCAAAAAGCTAGAATGTTTGAAATACATGCCCAACGAGTGTTGGATCTTTTGAAATACCTGACCAGCAAAAGCTGGAACGTTTGAAATATCTGACCAGCAAGAAGCTGGAACGTTTAAAATACATGGCCTACGAGTGTTGGATCTTTTTTTTTGGAAATACCCGACTAACAAAAAGTTGGAACGTTTGAAATACCTGACCAGCAAAAAAGCTGGAACGTTTGAAATACATGCCCAACGAGTGTTGGATCTTTTGAAATACATGACCAGCAAAAGCTGGAATGTTTGAAATACCTGACCAGCCAAAGCTGGAACATTTGAAATATATGACCAACGAGTGTTGGATCTTTTTTGGAAATACCCGACCAGCAAAAAGCTAGAACATTTGAAATACCTAACCAGCAAAAAGCCGGAACGTTTGAAATACATGTCCAACGAGTGTTGGATCTTTTGAAATACATGACCAACAAAAGCTGGAACATTTGAAATACCTGACCAGCCAAAGCTGGAACATTTGAAATATATGACCAACGAGTGTTGGATCTTTTTTGGAAATACCCGACCAGCAAAAAGCTGGAACGTTTGAAATACCTGACCAGCAAAAAGCTGGAACGTTTGAAATACCTGACCAGCAAGAAGCTGGAACTTTTGGAATACATGACCAACGAGTGTTGGATCTTTTTTGAAAATACCTGACCAGCAAAAAGTTGGAACGTTTGAAATACTTTACCAGCAACAGCTGGAACGTTTGAAATACATGTCCAACGGGTGTTGGATCTTTTGAAATACATCAAATTTTGAGAGATTTAAGTCAGAACTTGAATTTTGTAGTGGAAAAGATTTTGATCAAAAAACTAAATGAAGAAAGTCATTGGTGTGAGGATCGGATCCTCCAAATGAGCTCAATATATGATTGAAGATTTTGAGAAATACCCTAGTGCGAGAACTAGGTTGTAAAGATGAGCTAAACGAAGTGAAATTTTTAGAAAATAAAGATTCTTTGGTAAAAATTAATGGACCATCATAGTTTAATTGTATGTGGTCGACTTTTAAGATTTTGTCCCCTTGTTCTGAGCGGGGGAAATAACAAAGAAAATACCTCATTGACAAGAGGCATCAGGTTTATCCCTTATCCTGAAAGGGTATTTTTAAAGATAAAAGTAGATGGAATTTTAATAAGATTAAAAAATTTGTTAAAACTTGACAGAACTGTGCAAATAGCTTGATGAAAATTTGATCATACCAAAAGTGAATCAAATGAAATGAAAATAAAGATCACAAGATCAATTGGGAATTAACAAAATTTGAGGAAAAGAGCTTTCGTCTAATCCTGCCTGCATATGATGAAAGAAGATGATTATAGATCAAAATAAAATGCCCCAGTATGATGGAAAAGAATGTAAGAATTAATAGAAGATCATTATTTTATTGAAAATGGTCTTTGAAGAGTACAAAGGTTTTTAAAATAAAC
This sequence comes from Nuphar pumila, assembly GCF_984573655.1. Lineage (NCBI taxonomy): Eukaryota > Viridiplantae > Streptophyta > Magnoliopsida > Nymphaeales > Nymphaeaceae > Nuphar > Nuphar pumila. Next base: position 55,585,360 of record NC_143254.1, read on the forward strand.
ATTTCAGGTATAAAACTTCTTCAAATGTAGAGCATTGATGGGATCTGGCATTTCCACTCCATCTGCGTTGATTAGACGATATGAATTGCGAGGAAGTGCTTCCTTAACCACATAAGGGCCTTCCCAATTGGGTGACCACTTGCCCCGTGGTCGATGCTTGAGGTGGGATGTTGATCTGAGCACCAAATCATTGACCCAAAATTTTCTCTCAATGACGGACTTGGCATAGTGTCGAGCTATCCTCTGTCGATAAGCTTGAGCATGCTCTGCTGCCTTGAGCATTTTTTCATCTAGTAGATCCAGCTGCACCAATCTCTGCTGCTGATACTGATCAAGTGGTAATTCTATAAGTGAAGCAAATTTGAGAGCGGGCTTCTGGACATGGAGAGGTAACACCACTTCAGTTTCGTAAACAAGTTCTGAAGGAGTGACATTAGTCGGAGTCCGAATGGTGGTTCGGTATGCCCAAAGTGCATCATGAATTTTCTCATGCCAGTCTCAACCTGTCTTCACAGTCCTTTCCAAAATACGGATTAAGATTTTATTGGTGGCCTCTGCTTGGCCATTCCCTTGAGGATAGTAGGGAGCTGAGAAATGATGGCAAATTCTGAATTTAGAACAAAATGTTCTCATCCTCTCATTTTTAAAATGAGTTCCAGTGTCTGGGACAATATCATGTGGTATGCCGAAGCGGCAAAGAATGTTCTTGTGAATGAAAGAAACCACGTGGCGACCTTCTACTGTGCGTAGAGTAACAACTTCAACCCATTTTGTGAAATACTCTGTCGCAGCCAGAAAGTATTTGTGGCCATTGGAAGCAGAAGGGGTAATTGGACCTACGACGTCGAAAGCTCACATGGAAAATGGCCAAGGAGAAACAACTGATTGTAGATATGTGGCCGTGTTATCATCGCAAAATTTTTCCCCTCCCTTGCGAGAGAGAAACGAATTTGCGAGTCAAACTCGACCAAAGTTTTGAAAATGATTTTGAAAATTCACTCGCCTCCGTTTTTAAAATTTGCGGGAAAATTCCGTGGAATGGGATCCGCCTGTCGGTACGAGGTTCAACCGTTCCTGGCACCTTTACCAGGGGTAATTGAACCAAGGACCAATTATGTGCTTTAACTTGACTCAAATATCTAAATTATGCTCTATTTTTCCTAGAATGCACAAAGAATCAGGCTTGTGCTATGGAATTTTGAAAAGATGCAAGTTTGAGAAAATAGGATGTTTGCTTTGGCAAATATGCTTGGAAAATTATTGGAAAAGTACTTGAAATTGGAATTCCTGGGAAAATCATTAAATTTCATTAGAAATCAGAAAATGGATTGGAAAATGAATTCTCAGGAAGACTTGAACTTTGAAAAATCGATTTTGAAATTTGGAATTGCTTTTATGAGAAAATGGATTTGAGAATTCTGAAAAAAAATATAAGAAATTCATTGGAAAAGGACTTTTGAAATGAAAGATGGATTCTCAGGAAACTGGGTTGTCAGGAAAATAGGAAATCTGAGAAAATCGATTATTGAAAACTTGGGATTTTGAAATTTGAGAATTTTAATACATAGGAAAATCTTGATTTGAACTTGGGAAATGCTTTGAAATGTCATTTGAAAACTTAGGATTTTGATAAAATCAGATCCTGAGAAAGACTTGGAAATTCTTGAGAAAACTGAATTTTCTGAAATTGAAATTGGAAAATGAGTTTGAAAATAATGCAATTTGAATGATATGAATGAATGAGTATGAATTTGAAAAGGGAATTTCATTGAGGAATTGGGAAATCCTTTTGAAACTTTGAAAAATGCAATGCATTTTTGAAGTTAGCCTAAGAGTGTAGGCTGAATGTGGCTGATATAAAGATCATAAATCTTGGTTTTCTTCGTATTCTGACTATGGCCATAAATACGAATCCCACCGAGTTTATAAACTCCATAAAAGCTTGTGCACGTGCCATTCGTGTAAACCATAGTGAATTTGAAATAACTATGCATGAATCATACATCACATATTGAAATTTGCAGAAATTAAACTATATGCAATGCAGTCCTATTCTAAGCAGAAAATGTAACTCTTATTCTAAATATTACATTGCTTTTTACATTGAATTGAATAAAATAAATAAATGAAATAACTAAGTCTTCTTCTTGAATGTTCCTGCAAAACTAGAAAACAAGGTTAGCACAAAAATGTAGGTTTTTCTGAATTTATCCGAAAATATGAGAAATTATCGGATATTATTCAGATATAAACCCAAATTCATACCCCCCTTTGATATAAACATAAGAAATAATGAATAAATTTTGAAAAAAAACTTGAAAATTCGAAATTGGGGTTCAAAATGACCAAAATACCCCTGATGACCTTGAAATCAGGGTTTTATGAAAGAATTTTTGTAAATTTTGGAATTTTGAAAATCAAATGAAATAAATCAAACATAATATGATAAAATATGATTATATGCATGAAATTTTGGAGAATTAGAAATTGAAATTTCGAAATCTAGGTCAAAATGACCAAAATACCCCCGATAACAAGACTATGGCCTTGAAACCAGGGTTTTCTGAAATAAATTTTGCAAAATTGAAAAATATGAAATTCAAAGGAGATTGAAATTAACCCTAATATGATTCTACATGCTTATGTACATGATAAAAAACCTAAAATGGCAAAAATATCATAAAATATCGAATTTAACCTGATTTTCGCTTCTGAATTTAAAGATAAACTAACACATGGAGCAAATGAACTTGGAATTAAACCAAATTTGGCATGGACACCTAAAATAACCCTAAAAACAGAATGGAGCTCGAAAATCTAATTTTTTTGTATTTTTAAATATAGAAATTCAAGTAAAAACCCTAATTTTTTTTTTTATTTTTGCCTAAAATATTGATTCTAAAGGGGATTTAGGATATCAAACTTCCATAAAAATTTCCCAAATTTTATGGGGTGACAGAGGACAGTAGGTCAACGATTTTTTCCTTTTACACTTTCTGGTTTTGACCTATGGTCGGAGCTGTACCACTCCGGCAAGTCGGATCGGAATCCGGCGACTCTAGTAAATGAAGGAAACAGACAGGTTTCGGTAGAAAATGTGGGAAAAATGTCATACAGATGGGAAAATGGCTGAAATTATGTGAAAATGTCTCTTACAAACATAGGAAGATTTGATCTTTTGACACCATTGGGATTCGGGTTACGGTTTGGAAAATGCCATACTGTTATCAGAGACCTAAATCTCTGGAATTTCTGGACATTGGAATCTGTTAGATAGAAAAAGAAAATCCGGGAAAAATAATGAAACAGATCCAAAAATTCCCAAAGTTTAGGAAATGATAGGAAATTATGTTAGGAACAACTTTCATGTTGAAAGTTTTTGCAGACAGGTTACAGATTTGGCGGACTTGATGCATTAGGGTCTGTCTATACCCTGACAAAGGAAAATCGAGATTTTCCCAGAGGTTTGGGAAATCCGATTTTTGTAAGAAAGCAAAACTGCTTGGAAAAACATAAAAATTTCCATATCACAAGTAGATTCAATTATGAATCCACTGTGATTTTCGTAGGACGATTCGGATCTCCCACAAGGGTGGTACCGTAGGTTCTTTTCTGCTAAAGCAGAAATTGAAATTTCTGGATGACAGAAAACTTGATTTAGCGTTTGATTTATTTATAGGGGTTCCGTAACTTGGATTGAATCAAATTTTTGACAGTAAGACAAAGACATATGAACCTAATTACTCTGAAATATACAGAATTTATTGACGAAAACTGAACATACGATGATAACTAGACTATCATATACAAATCAAGAATTTATTAACAAATGGACAAATAACAACAATCATGAATTGGACATGTTATTTCTATGAAATGAACTAACTATAATGTTTAAAACAAACAAACAATATAAAAATAAAACTTAAAACGAGAAAGAAAAGGGAGATATGAACTCTCCTTTTTTTTTTTTTTCTTTTGACTCTCAAAGTGAGAGGTTCGATCCATCGAATGGATGAACCTCATCACTCGTTTAGTCCCCATACATAAGATTATAATCTTTCTACAGTTATTAATTTAAAACCATGGCAAAAAAAAAAAAAAACTTTCATGTAGCTGTAAATCTAATCCTTGGTCTGATTCAATATTTCCTATTATGAAAATGAGATTTAAAAACCCATATCAAGAGGCGACAAGGGTGAATATCATAGAGCTTTAACAAGGACTAATGAAAAGGGTAAACACTCACCTTGGGGTCTTGCTGCAGCAAATGGAGAAGGCTGTCTTGTTGCTGCTGGGAATCGATTTGAGATGGCTGCAAGGTGTTGAAGTGGTGCTGCCAAAGTGAAAGGCTGAAGGAGGTGTCTTGCAGCTGCACCAAAGGAGGATGATGGTGGCTGGAATGGAGTTGGTTGCTGCCGACTGGAGTTCAGAAATGAGCTCATTTCTCACTCAAGTCCAAGCCAATTGTCTCCGAGTCAGTCATTTATAGTCATTCATACTTTCTAGAGTCTAACTTGAGCTCACCAGGAGTTCGAGTGCTTCTGTTTCAGTTCAAAACCATTTCTAAGTGTTCAGGAGCCCATTTTAGTTCATTTCAGCTCTTTTAGCTTAAATTGAGCTGAGTTCAGTCAATTGAGCTAGTGTTTGAGCCTTGATTTTAGTTCATCTCATTATTATTGACCTTTTTTTTAGCTCAAAGTCAGCTCAAGTTCGTAATTCACTTCACTCCAGCGACCATTCCATACCATTTCTCTAAAAATGGCAGCTTTTCTTGAAAATTCAGTCAGAAAGGTCAATTGAGTCAGTGCCTGGTCAGTTCATTTGAGTTCTGAAACTCTAAAACCCAGCTCAATCTAGCTCATATCAGTTCAATCCAGCTCGAACCCCAATTTTCAGTGTCACTCTGACCCAGTAGAGTCCCGAAAACCATTTCTTGAGCTATTTTGCAAATTTTATCAATTTTAATGCTTTTCAAACTGGTACAGCTATCAATCGGGGTCTAACATCTAAAACTCTTCATTTAGGGTCTGCATTTCGCATGTCATTTCTCATCATTTCATATCATTTCTTAGCATTTCATAACATTTCATCACATTTCATTTCATTTCATTTTCGAAGTCCAGAACTCCAGTTTTATAAATTTCAATCCAGATTGAGTTTTAAAAGTTTTAAGAAATCAATTTCAAACCTCGGGTTTCCAAAATTGACATTTTCACCCCGGGAGTCTAAATTTGGAAATATTTTATTAAGAAAAATAATCTGGATTTCTTTCAAAATCAAATTTTTAAATTTTACACTGGATTTGCTTCACAATGAGCTATTGAACTTTAGAATATGAGCTTGTTTCAAAAACTGTCAAAAATAGCTCGTTTTGTTGGAAGCATTTTCTCGAGAAAAACAATCTGGATTTCTTTCAAAATTACATTTTTAAATTTTACACTGGATTTGCTTCACAATGAGCTATTGAACTTCAGAATCTGAGCTCATTTCAAAAACTGCAAAAAATAGCTTGTTTTGTTGAAAGCATTTTCTCGAGAAAAACAATTTGGATTTCTTTCAAAATTACATTTTTCAAATTCTACACTGGATTTGCTTCGCAACGGGGTATTGAACTTCAAAATCTGAGCTCGTTTAAAAAACTGCCAAAAATAGCTCGTTTCGTCTGGAAACTTTCTGAAAAGACTATTTTACCCCTCTAATCTTCATAATGAATTTCAAAATTGAAATTTGGACCCGCTCTGAGATGGCCCATTCATTTACATTTCTGTTTAAAAAAAAAAGGATTTTTTTTTATTTGTTTGTTTTTGTTTTTATTAATTTTTATTTATTTATTTATTTTATTTTAGAGAGGTGGGACCCACAAGATGGTCACCCAAACCTCCAGCCCCTCTTTTCTTCTTCTTTCCTTTCTTCCCTTTTTCTTTCCTTTTCTTCTTTTCCTTTTCTCTTTTCTTTCTTTTTCCCTTCTTCTTCCTCTTTCCTTTTCTTTTTCTTCTTCCCTTCCTTCTTTCCCCTTTTCTTCCTTACCTCCTTTTCCATCTTTTTCAAAGGGAGAAGGCTACGGCCAATTCACGTAGGCTGTTTCATGAAACAATATTAGAAACTTAGGTTTTGATTTTTATCAAAACCTAAGTTGTCATAAGAAGAAAAGGAGATCCATACGGCCAACTCTCTCTCTCTCTCTCTCTCTCTCTCTCTCTCTCTCTCTCTCTCTCTCTTTCTCTCCCTCCTCATCAAGGTTATCTCTCCATGAAAACTTAGGAAAATCATTATTTTTCCTAAGTCTTCAACCAAAAGGTTCATACGGCTGGGCACTTTTGGCTTCTCCAGCCCATTGACGCCCTTTGGTTTTCTCTTGCCTCTTCCTTTGCTGCTACAGCACCAATACCTTCATCATCCTCCCTTTGTAGCAGCTGCAGCCACAACGCAAGACCACTTCCAGCCGATCTGTCTACGTTGAAGCAGCCTCCAGCCGGCAGCAACCAACTCCATTCCAGCCACCATCATCCTCCTTCTTTGGTGCAGCTGCAAGACACCTCCTTCAGCCTTTCACTTTGGCAGGAATGGTCAGAAATAGAAATGGTCTTCTCACTGTGAGCTCAGATGAGCTTGGAATGATTGATATTCTTAAATGTTCTGAACTGACCAGTGAACTTTGTTTACTCCGACTGACTAGGGTTCGGGATGACCTAGGGGTAAAATGGTAATTTTCCTAATAAAAATGGGTAAAATGGTGATTTTCTGAAACTGACTCGGGGTTTGACTCCTACATTGACCTAACAGGGTTGGCACTACACGAGGAGGATTGTTTGAGAATGGATGAGGAAAATTTAGGGTGTTTACAGATGCCCCTCTTTGCTACTAAGCCAGCTTGAAGACGAGCTTAGTGGCAAAGAAAAACACACCAAATTTGGGTTATAAAAATGCCCCAGTTAGAAGGATCTAACTGGGTATGAAGAAATTAGCCCCGATGAAAATGGTAGATATGAAATGGAGAATGAAGAAGAAAAATTTACTTCAAAAGAAGTGAGATTCAGGTTTTGCCCTTAACCTGGATGGGACAGGACATACCTCGTGTAGAAACGAAGCTCAGGTTTAACCCTTAACCTGACCGGGAAATGAAATACCTCATCAAAATGAGGCTCAGGTTTAACCCTTAACCTGATCGGGAAATGAAATACCTCAGCAAAGGAGGCTCAGGTTTGTACCCTTATCCTGATTGGGCGGAAAATGAAATACCTCATCAAAGGAGGCTCACGTTTGTACCCTTATCCTGATTGGGCGGAAAATGAAATACCTCATCAAAGGAGGCTCAGGTTTGTACCCTTATCCTGATTGGGCGGAAAATGAAATACCTCATCAAAGGAGACTCAGGTTTGTACCCTTATCCTGATTGGGCGGAAAATGAAATACCTCATCAAAGGAGGCTCAGGTTTGTACCCTTATCCTGATTGGGCGGAAAATAAAATACCTCATCAAAGGAGGCTCAGGTTTGTACCCTTATCCTGATTGGGCAATGAAATACCTCATCAAAATGAGGCTCAGGTTTAACCCTTAACCTGACCGGGAAACGAAATACCTCATCAAAATGAGGCTCAGGTTTAACCCCTAACCTGACCGGGAAATGAAATACCTCATCAAAGGAGGCTCAGGTTTAACCCTTAACCTGACCGAGAAATGAAAATGGTAAGTTGGATGGTGAATAAGACAATTTTCTTGAAGAGGAATAAGGTGACTCTTTCAACAACACGAAAGATGAATTCTTTTGACAACGTGAAAGATAACAAGGCGATCCAAAGGAACACGACGATTCTTTCAACAACGCGAAAGATAACAAGGCGATCCAAAGGAGCAAGGAGATTCTTTTGACAACGCAAAAGATGAATTCTTTCGACAACGCGAAAGATGACAAGGCGATCCAGAGGAGCAAGGCGATTCTTTCAACAACGCGAAAGATGACAAGGCGATCCAAAGGAGTAAGGAGATTCTTTTGACAACGCAAAAGATGAATTCTTTCGACAACGCGAAAGATGACAAGGCGATCCAGAGGAGCAAGGCGATTCTTTCAACAACGCGAAAGATGACAAGGCGATCCAAAGGAGCAAGGAGATTCTTTTGACAACGCAAAAGATGAATTCTTTCGACAACGCGAAAGATGACAAGGCGATCCAGAGGAGCAAGGCGATTCTTTCAACAACGCGAAAGATGACAAGGCGATCCAAAGGAGTAAGGAGATTCTTTTGACAACGCAAAAAATGAATTCTTTCGACAACGCGAAAGATGGTAAAGGCGATCCAAAGGAACAAGGTGATCCAAAGGAGCAAGGCGATTCTTTTGACAACGCAAAAGATGATTTCTTTCGACAACGCGAAAGATAACAAGGGCGATCCTTTCACAGAAAAGGCTAATCTTTCAACAACATGAAAGATGATAAAGGTTACTCTCTCAAGGAGGTAAAAGGTGATATCAGGATGTGTCAAGATGGACATCGAGCTCTTCACTTCATGTCAAGATAGTAAGAAAATATTGCTAAAATGTTAAAAATTGTTTGTTGATCCAAAATGCTTGAAATTGATGTATATTGGTATGAAAATCTTTCCTCTTTTATACCTGAAGTATTACCTCCGACTGGGCTTAACTCCGTAAAATCAAGATTCGAATTCAAATTGCTTGCAATTGGCTTTCTTTCAAGGAAGCTATCAATTTCCTTGATATGAGCAGAAAAGAGAGTATTCTTGATATTGTGAGAGCAATTGGTGAAAGAATATTGATAATAGAATTTCATAAAATTAAAGAAGATTCTTTGGCAAATTTGGCAGTCTGATATCCTGGGATTATTTTCTCATGATGATCTTCCTGCCCACTTTTTTTTCTTTATTGGCAGAATTAGAGCTTTCTTGGGCTTTTTGGGGATTACATCATCCTTCATTTTGGAGATGTTCTGACTTCTCTCTCTTTTTTTTTTGGGAAGGGTACGTCACAAACTCCTTCATCTCAGAGATGCTCCGATCCTTCTTTTCTATCAGGGATTATATTGACGGTTATTGGCTCTTTGGTTGGAAATCAATTGATGATAGCAAAAATTAAATATCCTTTAGGGTTTGTCGGGAGGCTCATCGCAGTCGCCTTCATCTTGACGGTGCTTTGAACTTTCCCTGGAAGGATCCGTCACAAACTCCTTCATCTTGGAGATGGTCCAAATCTTCTTTGGCCCCGGGGGTCTACTCGCCTAATTCGCCTTCATCTTGACGACAGTTGAGAGATCCCTTTTGCAGATATTTAATTGCAGCTTTAGTTGATTGAGGAGATATAGGGATTGAATGGATTTTTCTGTATCACCGAGGATATTTCGACTGCTTTATTTTCCAAGAATGATCTTTAAAAATGTGCTATTGACTGCGATCAATACCGATCACTTATGGCTTTGCAACAACATTGAATTTCCTTTGCTGGCCATATCGAGGATTTATTCTTCATCCTTTTGGTCGACCAATAGAAAGATTCTGAATTTTAAATCTTTTTTTGCGAAAGCTTTGTCCTTTCGGAAGTAATACTGAAGGTATTCTGAGGTAATGTTTTTGTGCAATAAAAATTTTGAAATCAACAAATATTTAATGACAAATTGGTAAGATTTTCTTGAAATCCTTTGTGGAAGTGAGTATTTGAAGCACAACGCAACGCATCCATGACAGAAATTTTCTTCTCTTTTCCCCAAAGGAGAAGATTCAAAAATTGGAAATAAGAATTACTCCTCTCTTCCCTGAAGAGGAGGTGTTTGCAAAACGAACTTTCAAAGAGAAATTAAGCTTTCGTCAAAACTTCCTAACATTAGGCTTCTCTTATGGAAAGGGGGCCGGTAATGGTGAGGTCGGTGAATTGGTCATGAAGGAACGAGTCCATCACACACTCCCTAAAAATAGGGTCCTTCATGATGAAATGACCTAGTATGAAATTGTGGTCACAACGAAAGCAAACTTCCGTCGAAGCTCTCCCTGAACTAAGGGTTCCTTGTATGAAATTGGAAATTTGTTTTGCAAACGGTTCACATAGACACGAGTCCCTTCAAACTCTCCCTGAAAAGGGGCTAGGTGAACAAAGGATAGCATGCGAAAAGAACGAGCTCCCTTGCACTCTCCCTATAAAAAAGGTCTCTCGCAAGAGAAAATGACTGAAATTGGTATTGGGTGACCAAAAGGTCGAAATTGGAATTTGGAAAATTTGAAAATTTGAAATTTGATATTTGAAATTGGAAATTTGGAATTTGGAATTTGAAATTTGGATATTGAAAATTGATTGACCCGAAGGTTGAAATTGGAATTGATTGACCCGAAGGTCAAAATTGGAATTGATTGACCCAAAGGTCGAAATTGGAAATTTGGAAATTGGGTGGCTCGAGGGCCGAATTGGTAATTGAATGGCTTGAGGGCCGACATTAGAAATTGAAATTTGATATTTGAAATTGGAATTTGGAAGAAAATTCGAGTCAGAACTCTAATCTTCTAGACCAATTTTAGGAAAAGAAAACTCGGGTCGGAACTCGAATCTTCGAAGGAAAACTAGATCCATTGGAAGGAAAAAAAAATTCGAGTCGGAACTCGAATCCTGAAGGAAAACTAGACTGGTCAGAAGGAAAGATAATTTGAGTCGGAACTCGAATCCCGAAGGAAAACTAGACTAATTAGAAGGAAAGAAAATTCAAGTCGAAACTCGAATCCTGAAGGAAAACTAGACTAATTACAAGGAAAGAAAATTCGAGTCGGAACTCGAATCCCGAAGGAAAACTAGACTAATTAGAAGGAAAGAAAATTCGAGTCGGAACTCGAATCCTGAAGGAAAACTAGACTAGCATGGATTAGGTTTAAAAACATTAACCAGTAAACCAGATTTAGAAAGTTTGACCAATAAAAATGGGATTTTGAAAGTCCGACCAATAACAATTGGATTGTGAAAGATGTACCACTGTGAATACAGGATTTTGGAAATGAACCAGTATAAGTACTGGATTTTGAAAATGGATCAGTACGAATACTGTTTTTCGAAGAATTACCAGCACAAACACTGGATTTTAAAGATTTACCAACATAAACACTGGATTTAGAAAATTTTACCAGCACGAACACTGGTTTTTGAAAATCTTACCAGCACGAACACTGGATTTTGAAAATTTACCAGCACAAACACTAGATTTAGAAAATTTTACCAGCACGAACACTGGTTTTTGAAAATCTTACCAGCATGAACACTGGATTTTGAAAATTTACCCAACTGATTCTGATGAGAGATTTTCAATCTTCAT